>NC_044557.1:43343583-43643583 GCF_007565055.1 Rhinopithecus roxellana
AAGGTGGAGAAAATCTTATGTTGTAGGATATCACTTAAGCATCACAATTTCATACATAAAGCCCTTCCATCTTAAACATGAGTGATTTTTCTATAATTACTCCCTTTTGATCTCTATTATATATTTACTATTAATTTACTAATGTTTGCCTTTTCAATACTAGATGCATTCTCTTTTCCATCTTTAAAATGGTTACAATATTCTGGTTTCCTTTAGGTGTATGGTCATTTGAACTGACATGGTACAGTAGGATTACTGGTTGAAAAGGGAGAAGAAAATGCTAGGTTTTACCCATTTTTCCCTCCAGTGAATAATTTCCATATTTTTTGGAGGGGAGATAGGTTCTTGCTTTGCCACCCAGGCTGGAGTGCAGTGGCATGGTCATGGCTTATTGCAGACTTGACCTCCTGAGCTCAAGCAGCTCTCCTCCCTCAGCCTCCTGAGTAGCTAGGGCTACAGGCATTCACCACCATGCCTAGCTAACGTTTTTTTAAAATATATTTGTTTGTAGAGATAGGGTTTCACTATGCTGCCCAGGCTGCTGGTCTCAAACTTCTGGGCTCAAGTAATCCTCCTGCCTTGGCCTCCTAAAGTGCTGGGATTATAGGCATGAGCTACCGCACTCAGCTGATTTTATATAATCTTACATATTAAAAATGAAAATGAAACTTTGAGGGTTTTTTTTTCTGCCCCGTTTGTCCTTCCACTTGCAAATATTCAGATGAGAATACTGAAAGTAATAATATTTCCTCCCCACACCAAGGTCACTGAAGACATCAGTGGGGAACCTGGAGCTGGAACTCTGGCCTTGAGCTCCTGTCCCAGCTCTGCTCCCTTTGGACTGCACCAGGCTGCTTGCAGTGACTGCAGCAAGGGAACAGCTAGGAGTCAGCAGAAAGTAACCGCCTGCCTGCAAAGATTACAGACAAAGGAAAGTTTTCCAGGTCATTTCCAAATATATTTTTTCTCAGGTATCTTAAGTGCTCTTATCACAGCAAAGAATATAACATTAGTTACTTACAAAACTGTTTTCCTCTATGAATAAGTGCATGTATTTAAGTTATGTACCTGTGGTGCTACATAATCCCAAATAAAGGGCTGTCAGTGGAAAAGGGGGTATTACCTTACCGAAGAGCTAAAACCCCATGCACTTTGTTGCAAAAAAAAAAAAAAATGGGTATTTTTCAAGGATGTTTTGAAAATTGCTGCAATCTCAAGGCAACTGTAATTTGTGTGCCATAAGCTTTCCTTATTTTGCTATTCAGTTTCCATGGCAAACCCAATATCCAGAAAGTTTAAAGACACTTCAGTGTGACCTTTATATTTTAGTTTTCTTAATATATTAATTGTCTATTGTGATGAGTTGGCTTAAATATGTGTGTGTGTGTATATATATTTAAATATATGTGTGTGTATACACATATATATTTAATATATACATTTATTTATAAAATATATAAATATACACATTTATTTATATATATTTAAGCATCTTCTCTTAGTATTACAAACTCATATTAATGTTTGTCATTTTAGGACACAAGTAACTTTCATCTGGGAATCATTTAATAGTATAAGTAAATTAAACTTGAAATCACAGAATAAAAGAAAAATATACACACACATTGTGTTTGTGTTTGGTGATAGTGGGTGTAAAAGTAGCTGAAAACCAGATATTTGGCAAAACATATTTGAAAATTGATTAATGTGATAGTCTAAAGCTGAATATTTATTCTGTTCTATCTCGGAATATATATCTTCTTTTTATGTTTTACAATATTCTATAAATTAATCTTCCTCCTGCCCCTAGCAAGTTATCATTATTTCAACTTTGAATTGTCCCAAAAATTGACTAAACAAAACAAAATCTTTAATATTTTTAAGGTACATTTCTTTGTTTTCCCCTTTTCAGTCCTTCTTAAGATCATTAGTATAAGAGATGCCAAGGAGATAAAACTTTGGAAATTCTGAGATATTCTAGAGACTTCTGTGATTTGTTCCAGTCGACCATGATATCTCTGCTTCTCATAGAGAAGAAGAAAGTAATTGCCTTATAATGTAGGCTTTGTTTAGTGAGCTGAAACAGTATTTTACTTCTCATTAATTAAATGAGCTAATGAGGATTTTGTGATATAATATGAAATTGTGTTTGTGAAGGACTGTATTGGCTCCAGACATAATTCTAAACTGAGAGCAGACTGTTGAAAAAGAAAGGAAGAGAAACTGTCAATTTATGTTGACATGCAGTAAAACAGAAAATCAGGTCAATATTGTTGACAGGATTTACTTGCAGATATTGTGCTCTGCTTTGCTGTAACATCAGAAACATTTTACCGTGGATAGTTAGAACAAAGTCAGTTGGCTAAATCTTCTAATATATGTCTTTTCCTCTAACTATAAATCTGCAAAGGGATTTAAAACCAGACGGCTCAATCTTTTAACAGTGTTTATATAATTACCAAACATAGCACACACGAATGCATCAATAGAGGTCATTTCTGCCAATATTTGCACCAAAGTGCATGTAACTAGTTATGAAACAGTGGAACAAGGGCAGAGTAACACCATTCGACCACGATTTGGAATGTGATGTGTGAGAGTAGAGAACAGAACTTGATTTAAAATTGTAAGTGGCTTGTCTTCATGTTTGGCTTTTAGGTAAAGTGAAACATGATATCACAATGCAAATGAATTTTTGTATTGTTTAATTTTGTTTATTATTTTAGTGTTTCTATCTTGGGCTACTTTTAAAGTAGCCTTTCGAAGATCATAGAGGAATATGGATTTAATAACAACAGGCATTATAGGAAATGAGTGAAGTCTCAGTCAGGTAGAAACAATGAATACCATTTATATTTTGGCAGAGTAACAAAATCTTATATCTAAGTACTAAAATTATAGTGATACCCCATTTTGAACACTATAAATGCCAGAAAAACATGTATAAAATTTAAATTACCAATTAAAATGTGTGAAAAAAGTGTTAGTGAAACTATCAGTGGCTGGTAAAACTGTTTAGAAAAACTCAAGGGAGAGATTTCTAGAATGAATGTCATGTACCATTGAGAATGGAATGAACTAGTTGTAAAAATACAAGGGGTAGAGGTTCAGCGTGGCCCACATCCACGAAGTAAACCCAGATAAATATCTGTCACCCAACAATGCATTCTTAGATAAAAATTTGAAGTTATATATCTCCCTCTTCAAAAAGCAAACATCTTGATGAGTAAAACAACATTTAGTCACCAGGAGACCATTTGTATCAACATACTTTTATGAAAGAATGACATTTTTGAAATAGTTCTTCATTTCTGACTAAGAATCCCTGGTTATCTTAACAAGCAGAACGTTCTATCATAGTTAGAACTACATTTGTAATGAGACAAGCTGGATATTATAATATTCTCTATGGCGAAAATTGATAATCCTTGATTTTGTTATTGAATATACACATCTTCCCTCCCTCTCTTTTATTGTTTCTTCAAGCAATATTTACTGATTTCAAGTGCATATATGGTAATATTTTAGCTTTAGGGTTATATAAATAAATCATACGGTGTCTGTCCTCCAAAAAGTTATAGTCTAGGAGGTGTTAGGGTCAAACTGCTTCCTTCAATATAATAGTCTTGGTTTCAGCGTCCAAAAATTCAGAAAATAGGGGATGCTTTCTGGATTTCGAAGTTGAAATTGGGATTTTCAGCTCTCATGACAACAAATATATCCTCTGAACCACCACCCCCACCGCCCCATCATCTTTCATGAAGAAGTAAAGAAATTATGTTCCTCGGTAGATTCAAGTTGAACAAGACAAAATCTTAATTTCCAGCTTCCATTAACATTATTTTAATTATTTTCTGCAATAGGATCTTTCCTCTTACTCTTTGTCCTTTACAGAAAAGGAAGTCTAGTTGCCAGCTCATGGCCAGGCAACCTTTGAAGGACAATCATGTTGAAATTGAGCTAAGGTAATTAAACTCAATTTTTGGACCTCTATGTTTACGATTTTATTGCCCTGTAAAAGCAACTCTATCTGCCTGGAGTCTGGCCTGGAGCCATGTCAAGTTCTGTCTGTCCCAGAAATTGCAGGGATTCTAAGGCTCTCATGGGCAGGGTGGACCCAGGGATGGTGTGAGGCTGGTCACAGCTGCTGAACATTTCTCTGGATCATCAAAAGGGTTTATTTTCCCATCATTCTTTTAGGTTTTGTTGACTAGACAACAACAAAACTTTGGGCACAGAATGTGTATGATGCTAAAATACATTAAAAGAAAACTAATGCTATTTTAGCCTTCAAGATATACGCTTTTTTCAAATGCAATTGATTTGTTTTAATTATTGCAAAAGGTAAATGAAGATTGTTTTCACCTTCAGATTTGCTTCTCAGTGTTTTTCTCACTGACCGTGTTGAAAACTGGATGTAGGAACCAGGGAGAGCTTGATCACCACGCTTGTTTTTGTTTTTGTTTTAATTCCTAAGGACATATTTGACTCCCGGAGTCCTCAGAACTTAGAAAAGTGCCTGGCATTTCATACAAGAGCAGTAGATATTGAATGAATGAATGAATGACTTGTTAGTCATTCTAGGTAGAGAGATTCTGGTAAACACACAGGAAAAATAACCAACAATACACTCAAGAGTAATAACGGAGAACTTAAGGCCTTTTTTTTTTTTTTTTTTCTTTTGAGATGGAGTCTCACTCTGTGGCCCAGGCTGGAGCTCAGTGGTGCAATCTTGGCTCACCGCAACCTCTGCCGCCCAGGTTAAAGCAGTTCTCCTGCCTCAGCCTATCAAGTAGCTGGGATTACAGGCACCTGTCATCGCACCAGGCTAATTTTTGTATTTTTAGTAGAGACGGGGCTGGTCTTGAACTCCTGACCTTGTAATCCACCCCCCGCCCCTCGGCTCAGTCTCCCAAAGTGCTGGGATTACAGGCGTGAGCCACTGCGCCCGGCCCTAACGTCTTTTCTTTGTTTCAGGGCATCCTGACCGGGACTACCCAGAACTATGGGATTTCATAAAGCTTCTTTAGGTATCTTCTTTCTGTTTTACATAACTCAAAAACCTGAATGGAAATGCTCATCTTCTGGTCAAAAGCACTACACTTCTACATCAACAGATTTCATCACAACCTTTGCACATGTGGTCAGACACTTTCTTTGGTAGATATTGCCATTTTATTACTTGAATAAAGCAAAAAGAAATTAATTTTTGGTCAGCAAATTAATAAGTTAATACATTAACTTTTGGTCAATAGTTTTTGTTGCTATTGTGAAAAAAATAACTAGAATAGTAATTCTTAGAGTCAGATCAACAAATCAACAAGTTAGTAAACAAATGTACTCTCCAAAATGTCATTATCTGATGAAAACTAGAAATTCGGGTTGGATTCTGTCCTAACGGCCTCCTTCTATCCATGGCGGGGTTGGTGCACTATGACAAAACAGAATCAGCTGTTGGTGAGATGTAGCATTTTGGTCCACACAGCAGTAACCCTCTTTATTCAGGAAGATGCACGGAAATAAAAAGAACAAAACACCTGAAAACAAAATAAACAAAACACTTCTCTATCTTGCTCTAGGAGCAATGTGAGCTTTGACATAGTGTGCGAAAACGTATGACAAAATGAGTATATTCTCTGGTGATGGACACAGACAAATTCTTCCTGTGTTTTTCCGTAGTTTTGAGACTTGACTGTAGAAAAAGCAATAACTAGTTGTCAAAGTATGATTTGGAACTAAACTTGAAGAGGATAAGCAGACGAGCTGCTGTGGAGAGTTTGGGAGCCAGAACAGTCAAGTGGCTTTGCAGCACCGCTCGAGAGGCAGTGAGGTTGATCGAAGATGGCAGGTGGTAACTCCAAGCCTTTGAGCATGGAGCCCTGGAGACTTGTGGGAGGAGGGAAAGGGGGCTTGAGAAAATAAAAGCTCTCAGCTGCACTTCTCTGTAAGGGACATCTTTCATTGCTGATCCTGACATACTCTCTCTTTCTCTCCCTCTCATCTCAATGCCTCTAATAAACTCACTTATTCAATTGTGTCTTGTGGTTCTGTGTATTAGAAGATTTACAGAGACATTGGAAAGAATTCTATTAAGAATATTTTTACATATTATCAAATCATGCTGTATCCTGGCCATTTCTTTTTGTGAAACCTGTGTTTATTCACGGAATACTCTAAGATGTGTGATCCTTTTATGATTCAGACATGCAGTGCTTATTGCTAAAGAATGTTAATGTGGGCACTAGAATCCCAGATGCCAACGAGCCTGGATTTAAAACAGTGCAGCTGGAGTCAAGTCTCAGGAGGGAGGAGGGTGAAGCCAAGCAGTGGGAGTGAGATCAGGAAGAGAAATGGTGGGTGAAAACACAGAGGTTCTGAAGAAGGCAAAGGACTATAAGCACTATATATGCTATGTGTGTGTGTGTCAGGGAGGATAGAAAATCCGTGCAGTGATGCAGTAGTAAAGGCGCATTGCTTTTGGATGATGATAAGAACCAACATTAAGGTGGGTGATGAGAAAACAAGAAACAATGGGAATATCTGACTATCTAGGTTTTGTGAAAATGCAAGGTTTCAAGACAAGGTAGTGAAGGAAGTGCCAGGCTTACGCTGGAGTGGGTTCCTTGTCATTATAAATGCTACTGAGAATCCTTGCGATGAGTCAGGTGCCAAAATTATAAAAGAGTGTGGAGAAATGCCATGGAAATCATAGATGACAATTAAAAATTGATCGGGGATGCACAGGGGTGCAAGCTGACGTTGCCTGCATTTTTTCTTGGCCTCAGTTATGTGGGCTTAGGAGTAGAACTGTCTCAAGTATTGAGGGTTGTAAAGGTATTAGTGTTGCCAGGGTCTTATATGCTTCAGTTAAGAAGTCGAAAAGAAAATGTAGACATTAGAAGCATGCCTGTCAAGCGGAAAATGAAGGTCAAAATAGAAAGTTATAAAAGATAGGTTAGAATTAAAACCCATCCTATGAAGTGATAATAACAGACAATTAACACTCCTTTAGAAAAGGTGAACATTCTGTTTATACTACATTAACCTTCTAGTAATGGCAGGCATAGAGAGTGTACTAGTCTGTTTTCACACTGCTCATAAAGACATATCTGAGACTGGGTAATTTATACAGGAAAAGGGTTGAATGGACTCACAGTTCCAGATGGCTGGGGAGGCCTCACAATCATGGCGGAAGGTAAGGAGGAGCAAGTCACATCTTCCATGGAATGGCAGCAGGCAAAGAGAGAGAGAGAACTTGTGTAGGAAAACTCTCCCTTATGAAACAAGCAAATCTCGTGAGACTTATTCACTATCATGAGAACAGCACGGGAAAGACCCGCGCCGTGATTCCATTACCTCGCACGGGGTCCCTCCCCCAACACTTGGGAATTCAAGATGAGATATGCGGAGGGACACAGCGAAACGACTCACAGAGGATGGGTGTGGACTGGGATTGAATGACCTGCTGGAAGACTGCAGAGAAGATCTTCATGTCCAGCTCAGAAGACTGATTCCAAGGTCGGCCTTGGTGGGGGGAGGGCATTGTTCTTGGCATTCCAAGGCAATCATGATAGCATAAGGTGCTCAGACGGGACTGAAAATTACCTCAATTTATTAGTTCCTTAAAATAGAGTGAATTGTCTAAACCATTGCCATTGTGATGGAAGCCACTCTTTTTGCCTGGTCTGATTTTCTGTCTTAGATCTAACCTAGATAACTATCAATCAATAAAAGAATGGGATGATATAATAAAATCAGAGCAAAGTCTTTATTGATTTTTGCATTGCTTGATATGTGTTGGCCAATCACAGGATGCCTTTAAATCTTTAAGAAGGCATGTGTGATTACATTTGATTTGATGGGGCTGGGCTCAGTGGCTCATGCCTGTAATTCTAGCACTTTGGGAGGCCAAGGTGGGTGGATTACTTGAGGTCAGGAGTTCGAGACCAGCCTGGCCAACATAGTGAAACCCCGTTTCTACTAAAAATACAAACATTGGGCCGAGTGTGGTGGCTCATGCCTGTAATCCCAACACTTTGGGAGGCCAAGGCGGGTGGATCACCTGAGGTCGGGAGTTTGAGACCAGCATGACCAACATGGAGAAACCCCATCTCTACTAAAAATATGAAATTAGCTGGCCATGGTGGCACATACCTGTAATCCCAGCTACTTGGGAGGCTGAGGCAGAATTGCCTGAACCCAGGAGGCGGAGGTTGTGGTGAGCCGAGATCGCGCCAGGGCAACAAGAGCAAAACTCCATCTCAAAAAAAAAAAAAAAAAAAAATTATCCATGCATAATGGTAGGTGCCTGTAATCCCAGCTACTTGGAGGCTGAGGCAGAATTGCTTCAGTCTGAGGGGTGGCGGGTGTTGTGAGCCGAGATCACGCCACTGCACTCTAGCCTGGGTGACAGAGTAAGACTCTATCTCAAAAAAGAAAAATTGTTTTTCTGTGATGGGGGTCTCTGTTTCCACAAGCTACTCTCTTATTGTTAGGCAGGTGTATCCGAACATGATAAACCCTTTCAGGTGAATGTCATCCTATGTATTAAAAACAAGGCTTCAGTTTTTTTAAAAAAACATCAAATGGTGAAAGAAGTTGAAATGCATTTTTTAAGTACAGGCGTTCGGTTACAACTACTGTACTCTAATTTTACAAAGGTGGCGTTGTCATCCTTTCATGGAGGAGTCTGGGAGATTTCTACCGTTGGGTCTCAGCACTTCAGCACATTACTGCTCTCCCCTGTGTTGGTAATGGCATGCACGTTGGGAGACCAGATGTGCAGTTTGGAAGAGTGGACATTGGCCAAGAACTCACCTCTGCTACCACCTTCAGCTTCCAATTCTGCAGCCAAAAAGCAATTACTGAGACTAAGAATCACCATTTTCCTCTGTGTGTAACAGAGAATATCACACGCCACCTGCATGTGGGTGGAAGATAATTGTCACAGTTGGTGCAGGAGGCTTCCACATGGCGGGCACTGAGTTCTTTGTGTGCCGCCAACCTAGAGAAAAGCCTGACTGCTTCCATTTCTGACATCTCTCTTGCTTCTCTGGAAAAAGTATCATCTGTACGAGTTCTTGGGAGCTGAGCGTCAACATCCACAGGTAGATAGATGGGGCAGATACCTCCTGGCTTGAATTCACCTGACTTGTGTGCTCACAGTGTCCATATTGTAGGTATGGTGTTTATAGCACTGCTTCTCGAAATTTTTTTATACAGAGAATAACATGGGGCAGCTAACACATACTCTCCACAGGCTCCATCCAAGATTCCTTGACAGTAAACCTCCAGGGGACCAGTCTGGGGGCTGCATATTTTACAAGGACCCTGATTATTGTACTCAGGGAAATTTGAATTTAAAAAAAATGAAAATGGCAAATTAATATCTCTAGTTAGGTACTGAAAGAACATCTCTGTTTTTGCCTCTAGGGGTGATGAGTAAAATCTTCTATCCCTGAGGTTTATGAATTCTCTGACATATTCATACTTTTTTATGACACCCCCCTAAGACGCAAACCTACCTCTTAGGTTTTTTGCTTGTTTGTTTGTTTTATTTTAATCACTAGAGCAGAAATATCATGGGTAATTGAAATCCAAAAGGAACATGAAAAGTAAACCAAATAAAAAGAAAACAGCCACCTCTCCATAATCCAAATTCCCGGAGCTTTGCTGCCGTTTGGAGGCTCTGTAAGACCCCAGAGCTGTGCAGTATCATTGCTCTTACATTCTATTCTTTTAAAGATTCATAAAACCTACAAACGGCCTGAGCAGCATGGAGAGAAGGAGCCAGAGGCGGGTTTTGGAGTGGAAAGCACGCAGAGCATCTGAAGGCTTCTACTGAATCTCAGTAATTGTGCCTGTCCCGTCTATTTCGCAGGGTGTAGGGAAGATGGAATCAAATCATGCATGTGGAGACTGCTTTGAAAACTGCAATTATAGGAAAAGGTTGTCTTTAGTTTTCATCCAAGTTTCCAATTAAAAAAAGAAAATCTAATAATATAAATATGCTCTGAATATCACTGTTTAAGAAGCATCTCAAAATGTGTCAATTTGGGCTATTTTTGGTTTCCACTAACCCGTGGGACTCTGGGGTTGGTAATGGGTGGTAGACAATGAGAAACCTGAGCAAAGTCAACCTGGGGGACCCTGCCTGATGCTTTGCTGTTGTGCATGGACAATCTTCACCACACAAAGGAGGATGAAAAGTGACTATTGCCTAGAATGACTCGTGGCTATACTGAAAGAGGAAGACGGACTAAACACCTTTCCAAATTAGGGTCTCCTCCTCCAAATGTGCTAGAATTAAGAAACTGTTAACCATGCTTTCTTCAGCTTTTCTCTGGAATAGTAGTGAGACTCTCTTTTCAACCAAGCTCTTGCAGTCTGTCGGGAGGAAAATTCAATTGTGGGTCACACACAAGGAAAAGTCCCCTGAATGTAACGAGTGTGTTTACTCAGAAAAATACTCCCATTCCATATTCTGGCAGTTAAGGTTCACTGGAGAAAGAGATGAAAGGTAATATAAGAAAAGGAAAATGTTTTAAAATTTAGAAGAGAGAAGGTGAAGAGAAAATGAGGGTAAAGAGGAAATGAGGGTAAAGAATCATAGATTCAAGACAGTACATTTTTGTTTGCTTGGGCTGCAGGCCTTAGATTGTCACCTGTTGTCACTCTCCTGTAAACCTCAGATGAGCTCTTTTGCAGTTTGGATCACTTTTTCTACAATAGAATAGTTTTCTCACTTCTAAAGTTCAAGTGTACACTGAAAGAAAAGTTTATTTTCCCCCATAAAATTCTTTTTATTATTATTATTATTATTATACTTTAAGTTCTAGGGTACATGTGCATAACGTGCAGGTTTCTTACATATGTATACTTGTGCCATGTTGATGTGCTGCACCCATCAACTCGTCAGCACCCATCAACTCATCATTTATATCAGGTATAACTCCCAATGTAATCCCTCCCCCCTCCCCATGATAGGCCCCAGTGTGTGATGTTCCCCTTCCCGAGTCCAAGTGATCTCATTGTTCAGTTCCCACCTATGAGTGAGAACATGCGGTGTTTGGTTTTCTGTTCTTGCGATAGTTTGCTGAGAATGATGGTTTCCAGCTGCATTCATGTCTCTACAAAGGACACAAACTCATCCTTTTTTATGGCTGCATAGTATTCCATGGTGTATATGTGCCACATTTTCTTAATCCAGTCTGTCACAGATGGACATTTGGGTTGATTCCAAGTCTTTGCTATTGTGAATAGTGCCACAATAAACATATGCTTGCATGTGTCTTTATAGCAGCATGATTTATAATCCTTTGGGTATATAACCAGTAATGGGATGGCTGGGTCATATGGTACTTCTAGTTCTAGATCCATGGAGAAATACGAACATGCTGTTGACGGGATTGTAAACTAGTTCAACCATTATGGAAAACAGTATGGCGATTCCCCCACAAAATTCTTAAGCCTTTGCAAATGTTTCAGTAAGGAGTTAGTTTTAGAATTTGACTGTGGAAGCCCAGTTTTATCCATCTATTTACTATCTAAGAATGAATTTGATTTGATTTAAACTATTTATTTGTTTCCTGTTTTCTTTAATTTTATCCCATGTTTTGATTTCATTGTGCAATGAAGTTCAATTTTTGTATTATTGGAAGTACCGCAGCCTGAACAACAGCAGCTCTTAATAAAATATCTTTGAGACTAAATATTAATATTTGCAACTACTGACCAGTTTTCCCCCAACTCAGACTGCTTGTCCTAAAGGCAGAGAAATCTGCTCTTTTTCTTTTTTTTGAACATATCAAGGTGGCTACCATTCTGGGTGAAAGATAGACTGAAGATAAATGATCAGGGTCAGTTAGGTGAATTTTGTCTTGATTCAGGAATAGGGTTCCAGTGAGAATTGTTTGGTGAGAAGTTCTATTACGATGGTGCGTTGATTGGGATAGAGGCCTGGCCTGGCTAAAAATTTGAAAGGGCCAACTGGTTTAGCTGATAATTTACAAACCAGGGATTCCAGTTGCAGAATGGTGTGGCGGTCTCACACTGAGACATAGAGAAGAAGAGAACCTAGAGTCAATGAAGGCCGTAAAATGCTACTCCAACGGAGGAGGTGATGTAGGTAAGTATTTTCATGGGAGAGGGAGGTCAGCAGTGGGGATAATAAAGAAAGAAATATTATAAATACATTCTGATGGAAAAATGTAAAAGGATAAGCCATTAATTCCCAATGGCAGGAGGAGAAATAGGAGCATGGTGTATTGGGAGAATGATGTCAAAGGCATCACATCCTGTGGGTGAGGAGCTATGCAATGTGTGCATGCCATAGCTTAGTTTTGTCTTTGGTGTTGGCTGCCTTTTCTAGGCCTTTCTGCCCTGACTAGTCCTGAACTACTCTCCAGAGATACTTGAGAATTTTTTTGTCTTTCATTGCATCTCAAGGAAAGAGATGCAGTAACACCCGTTCAATATTTCCAGAAAGAGAAACTATCATAGAATCATGTAGTTCTTTCCACTGTTGAGACAACAAAGACATGAATATAGGTGCTGAGCAGAGACTAAGGATTCAGTAAGGTAGAGAGCCCAGGTCAAAGAGCTTTCTCAGTTTCCTCTAGGCTACATCAGGACACCATTGGGTCTTGCACAGTGATATGGCTTGGCTCTCTGTCCCCACCCAAATCACATGTTGAATTGTAATCCCCTGTGTTGGAGGAGGGGCCTGGTGGTAGGTGATTGAATCACGGGGTGAACTCCCCAATTGCTGTTCCCATGATAGAACTCTCACAAGATCTGGTTGTTTGAAACCATGTAGTGCCTCCTGCTTCAATCTCTCTCTTTCCTGCTGTGTGAAGATGTTCCTGCTTCCCCTTTACCTTCCACCATGATTGTAAGTTTCCTAAGGCCTCCCCAAAAGCAGAAGCCTGTACAGTCCACAGAACCATAAGCACAATTAAAGCTCTTTTCCTTATAAATTACCCAGTCTCAGGGAGTTCTTTATAGCAGTGGGAGAACGGACTAATACACTGGGATACAGAAATGTCCTGGCTGGTTCTTGTGCCTCTAATCTCAGGACCAGCCTCCCTTTCTCTCTCTCTCTCTCTCTCTCTCTTTCTCTCTCTCTCTCCTCTCTCATACTTGAACCTCTTTTTCTCAGTATCACTAGAAATAACACAAGTGTAATCTTCTTTCTCTTATTAGGAATTCTCAATTATTTGGCATTGCTCTTACACCTTTACAAAGTCCTGCACAATCTCACTCCTGCTTGGCTACCAGTTCCTCGATGGGCTCTGCTCTCTCCACCCCAGAGGCCTTACATATGGCTATCATATTCCTGAATGCCCACATCTCACCTGACTCATTCTGGGTGACACTTTCCATCTCAACGAGACACCATTTGCAAGTGATGTGCTGCCATCACGCAGGGCCGAGACCCCATGTGACCCCAATGAGAGCACTTGTTATATCGCATTGCAGAGCTCTGCTTATGCCTCCATCACCTGCAATAAACTGTAAGTTCCCTGAGGACAGGTAGGCATTCACTGTATTCAGTTTAGTGAGTATAATACTTAGCATAGTATACAGAAGTCACAGAATAAATACTATTCCTACATCAAGGCAGAATCTGAGTGACATTGTTGTGGGTGGACACCATTTATTCCTTGTTTTTGCTCAGGCATTAAGACATGATAGAAGAACTACATTAGCAGCCCAAAAAGCTCACTTCCCTTCGTGCCCTGATTTTAAATGGTTGTGTCATATTCAGAAAGTCTCTTCAATGTTCTTAGTGTCAGCATCTATATCTGTAAAATAATGCTGCTGTTATCCATTATTCTAATGTTATAGATTTGGTGCAAATTAAAAATTTGGGAAGTTGAAAGTACTTTAAAAATTGTAAACCAGTATAGGAATTTTGATGAAATATTAGATCAGATCAGAATAAAAATGTCCCAGAAAAACTCAAATACAAAACGATCAAATTACCCCTGTTTGTTACTTCTGCGAAGTCTGTCTCACTAGCTCTCCAGAAAATTATGGGCTGGCTACAAGCAAGAAAATAAAAGTATTCCTTTATCCAGAAAGGCTGATGGAAATGAATACTACTATGTTGATTACGTTGCGAAGGAAAATCTTGATAAGGAAGGTTAACCACAGGTTTGCCCAGAAATTAAAACTCAATAAATGTTTCATTGTCTCCTGATTGCAGAACTAAATGGATATATGTCTTAGTGTGTGGCTGCCACACCACCCTGCACATGGAATTTGTGGTTTATAAATTATCAGCTAAATCAGTTGGCCCTTTCAAATTTTTAGCCACAGATTGTTGCTGTGTCATTTTTAACCACCCCTGTCTCTCTCCTCTTCTAGCTTCCCTAGAGAAGGGAAGCTTTCATAGCTAGAGAGCAGAAGACAATGCCTGGCTTTAAAGCTTCAAAGGACAGGCTGACTCATTTGTTAGGGGCTGTGGTAGTTGGTGACTATAAGTTGAAGCCATTTATTATTCTGAAAATCCTAGGGCCCTTCAGAATTATGTGAAATCTACTCTGCCTGTACTCTCTAAAGAAATCAGCAAAGCTTGGATGACAGCACATCTGTTTACAGCATGGTTTACTGAATATTCTAAGCCCACTATTGAGGCCTACTGCTAAAAAAAAAAAAAAAAAAAAAAAAAAAAGATTTCTTTCAAAATAGTACTACTCATTGACAATGCAAAAGGCTGGCCTCTTGCACCAAATGGCTAGCCAAGTTGTGAATGCAGAAGAGACCTGGAAGAAAATCAACTGCGTCCCTCCAGTGAACACATGAATGACAAGAAACAGAAAGAACTGTCTTGCTGACATGGAGAAAATATGGGTAGTCCGGATGGAAGACCAAACCAGCCACAGCATTTCCTTAAGCCAAAGCCCAATCCAGAGCAAGACTCTAATTCTTCAATTCTAAGAAGGCAGAGGGAGGTGAGGAAGATGCAGAAGGAAAGTTGAAAGCTAACGGTGGTTGGTACACGAGGTTTAAGGAAAGAATCCGTCTTCGTAATGTAAAAGTGCAAGGTGAAGCAGCAAGTGCTGATGGAGAAGCTGCAGCAAGTTACCCAGTAGATGTAGCTAAGATCATTGATGAAGGTGGCTACACTCAACAGCAGATTTTCAATGTAAATGAAACAGCCTTATATTGGAAGATGATGCTGTTCAGGATTTTCATAGCTAGAGAGCAGAAGGCAATGCCTGGCTTTAAAGTTTCAAACGATAGGCTGACTCTTGTTAGGGGCTCTGGTAGTTGGTGACTATAAGTTGAAGCCAATGCTCATTTATTAATCTGAAAATCCTAGGGCCCTTCAGAATTATATGAAATCTACTCTGCCTGCGCTCACTAGAGGAATCAGCAAAGCTTCAATGACAGCACATATGTCTGTTTACAGCATGGTTTACTGAATATTCTAAGCCACTGTTAGGGCTTACTGCTCAGAGAAAAGGATTCCTTTCAAAATAGTAGCACTCAGTGACAATGCACTTGAACACTCAAGAGCTCTGAAGGAAATGTACAAGATTAATGTTGTCAGCCTCGGCAACGTGACAAAACACTCTCTCTACAAAAAATACAATAAAACCCCCCAAATGAGCCAGACATGGTGACATGCCTATAGTCCCAGTTACTCGGGATGCTAAGATGGGAGGATCGCTTGAGCCTGGGAGGTGGAGGTTGCAGTGAGCTCAGATTGCACCATTGCACTCCAGCTGGGGTGACAGAGTGAGACTTTAGCTCAAGAAAACAAACAAAAAATTAAAATTATTTCCATGTCTGCTAACACAACATTCATTTTGCCCCCCATGGATCAATTAGTAATTTCAAATTTCAAGTCTTATTATTTCAGAAATGCATTTTATAAAGCTATAGCTGCCATAGATAGTGATTCCTCTGATGGATGTGTGCAAGGTAAAATGAATACCTTCTGGAAAAGATTCACCATTCTATGTGCCGTTAAGAACATTGTAATTCATGGAAGTCAGTCAAACTATCAACATGAACAGAAGTTTGAAAGAAGTTGATTTCCACCCTCTTGGGTGACTTTGAGGGGTTTAAGACTTGAGTGCAGGAAGTAGCTGGAGATGTGATGGAAATAATAAGAGACTAGCAATAGAAATGGAGCCTAAAGATGGGACTGAATTGCTGCAACCTCATGATAGAACTTGAATGAATGAGGACTTGCTCCTTATGGATGAGCAAAGAAAGTGGCCTCTTGAGATGGAATCTGCTCCTGGTGAATATATTGTGAACATTGTTGAAGTTACAACAAACTATTTAGATGATTATATAAACTTAGTTGATAAAGCAGCAGCAGGATTTGAGAGGATTGACTCCAATTTTGAAAGAAGTTTGACTGTGGAGATAATGCTATCAAACAGCATAGCATGCTACAGAGAACTCTTTTATGAAAGTCAATTTATGCAGCAAAATTCCCTGTTGTTTTGTGTGAAGAAATTGCCACAGTCACCTTCGCCTGCTGAACCACTGTGATCAATCAGTGGCCATCAACATTGAGGCCAGACCCTCCACCAGCAAAAAGATTCTAACTTGCTGAAGGCTCAGATAATCGTTAGTATTTAGTTAGCAATAAATTATTTTTTAATTAAGGTATGCACGTTAGCTTTTTAAGACATCACGCTATTTGCATACTTAATGGACCAGAGTATGGTGTAAACATAACTTTTTTATGTACTCGGAAACCAAAAAAATGTGTGTGACTCTCTTTATAGCAATATGAACTTTATTACAGTGAGCTGAACTGCACCTGCTGTATCTCTCAGGTATGCCCATAGTTAGATCTACAAATGTTTTGAGGGTTAATTCTACAGAGGAAGTAAAGCAAGGGATTACCGTGGCTTTCAGGTGAGTTTAATTTTCTTTATCATTGCTGCCTTTGGCCGTCCTAGGAAGGTACGCAGTCATCTTGAGGAGCAAACTCAGGTGAGCCGCTGAGCGTCACTGTCAGCCTCTGAAAAACAGATGATCTGGATTAATGGCATAATATTCTAGTATCATTTCACCATTTCATTGTACGAAAGGGTAATATCTGTATTGGCCAAGCTGTATTTTATAGCTTTTCTAAAACTATTTTTTGGGGTATTGATATATATCCAAATTTGTGTTTGTTCAAAACCAATTTTTAATTCTTTAAAACCTTAATAATGAACTACAAAAAGACAAAACATCTCTGTTCTATTTAGCACTTCCTCCTCATCAGCCAAACCCCAAGACTTGCTCTTCCCTCCTCTGTCCTGTTCTCTCCTGGTCCCTTCCTATGTCTGCATTTCCATTGTAGATACAAGCTCATGGGCGAAATTCTGGAGTGTTTTCTCTGTGTTTCCTTCAAGGAGTCTCAATACCTAGTATATGTTAAATGAATATGAACAACTGAAGTTTGTTTGGAAGATGATCCAGAGAAAGAGTCCATTAGGATCAGAATAGAGTAAGAAGTCCTCAGAGAGGCAACAGGCTGTGAAGTGGTTTTACAGGTGAGTGAGATTTAGAAATAACTGCTTCTGCTTGTTACAGGCTTACTATGGACCATGTGTATTCTATAAAATGCATCATTTAATTTAGTTCATAGAATAACTTCTTCTGTAGATTTTCACTCTCATTATTCAGGTTCTTGTTTTTCTCAGCATAAGTCCTAGTGTTCTTTACCACCGTACGATGGCTATAGTTAACAATAATATATCAGTTCGTCTCAAATCGCTAGAAGGAGGATATTGAACATTCTCAATACAAAGAAATGATAAATATTTGCGATGGTGGGTATGCTAATTAGCCCAATCTGATCACTGTTCATTAGATGCATCAAAACATCACTATGTGACCCATGAATACGTACAATTATTATTTGTCAATTAAACAAAACAAAACAAAAAAAGCAACAAGAAAACCAAAACCTGAAGTCATTAAGTAACTTATTCAGGGTTACCCAGCCCACAGCTGACAGGGTTAGGATCTAACTCCAGCTCGGCAACCACCCTTTACCACTGTCATTCCCCTTTCCCTGGAGACACAGAGTTTTCCTCAAATTTAAAAACAGGAGACAATGACTCCCCCTATTCTCCCTGTGCCTGGGTTTGGTTTGAAAATAAAATGTTGGCCGGGCGCGGTGGCTCAAGCCTGTAATCCCAGCACTTTGGGAGGCCGAGACAGGCGGATCACGAGGTCAGGAGATCGAGACCCTCCTGGCTAACATGGTGAAACCCCGTCTCTACTAAAAATACAAAAAACTAGCCAGGCGAGGTGGCTGCGCCTGTAGTCCCAGCTACTCGGGAGGCTGAGGCAGGAGAATGGCGTGAACCCGGGAGGTGGAGCTTGCAGTGAGCTGAGATCCGGCCACTGCACTGCAGCCTGGGCGACAGAGCGAGACTCCGTCTCAGAAAAAAAAAAAAAAAAAAAAGAAAAAGAAAAGAAAATGTAACAATTTTCCTGAGAGTTGTTCGAACAGCACACGCACTGTGGATATAGGTAGTACCATGTTATAGTATTTAGAAAAGGGAAAATTGTTTTGAGTGCCAGTTCTAATACTAAGTATTTGTATGACTTTAAATCAGTCTCCTCTAGGTTTCAGTTTCCTCATCTGTAAAGTAAGTACTGGGTTACATGTGAACCATTGCTGCATGACGTGTGAGTATGTGTTACGTATTCACACCTTAGTAACTGCAGAGTCTGGAGCTTTGTTAGTGGATAGGAGGGAAAAAGATACCCGGTGGGTGGTCACTCTCTGTACTCATGTCAAGAGACATGAGACGAGGTGCCACACGCAAAGGCACCGAAGGAAAGGGCAGAAGTCAGGACATCGCATAGATATTAAAGTCCGTGCTGTCTACAGGAAATTTCATGATGCTTATCACAGAAATCTCTACCAGGATAAAATGACGGCTGTTGCCAGAGAGAAGGAGAGACAGCCTCCTCCTGCCTGCAAGCTAGAGTGTGAGAGCTTGTCATCGAGGAGGTTTGCAATCACGTTTGCAGGTGGAGTTGCAGGTACCTGGGTTTCCTCATTCTCACGTTCATCATCCGTAAAGCTAAATGTTGAAACTCATCTTTGGAGGCAATTTTAAGTATAAAATGTTCCTTTTTATTGCTCTCTAATTTTATTATGTGTATTAGAGAAATGCTTTTTCTCCCTTTTCAGAGAACACATTTTATAAAAAGTTATTTTGATAGGGCAGAAGGCTGCGACAAAAGCTCCAAATCTTGCTCTACAAAGATTCCAGAAACACCATTATTATTAATGTCTTAGTCCATTGATTCCAGACAGAAAAGCTCAATAGGAGCAGACGAACACATTTGCCCCTTTTGAGAATACAGACAGAAATATTTGGCTTGGGGAAGTTTGAAAGCAAAACAGTGAGGGTGAAGGAGCTTAGGGGAAGTCAATGTGTACTTGCAAATCCAAGGCCGTTTCCGATGCTTTCAGTGCATCTCAGCAGATGCTTCCTACGGTAGGTTAATTTGCAAAAACATGAAATAACATAAACCCACCCATTAAATCCTCCACACTAAGTCTCATTTGGAAATGGGCATCAGAGAAAGCTATATAGCTGCTGTGAGGATCAGGGGATAATGTGTTTTGTTCTGCAGAGTTATTTTATTGAAGCATAATTTGGTGCTCTGGGTTCTCACTGGTGGACGGCTATCCGTTAAGATCACCTCCCTCAGGTTACAATTGCCCATTCCAATGTTTATTAATAAGAGACTAGGACTTTGATTTGGCCCACGGACAGTAAGTCAGGTCCATTTGTTGCAGTGCATTATTTAAGAGCTGTTTGCAGCATATTAGGGTCATAATGGCTG
The DNA here is from genome assembly GCF_007565055.1 of Rhinopithecus roxellana. NCBI lineage: Eukaryota > Metazoa > Chordata > Mammalia > Primates > Cercopithecidae > Rhinopithecus > Rhinopithecus roxellana. The sequence continues at coordinate 43,363,417 of NC_044557.1, forward strand.
GTATTATCAGGTGGGATGTTACAATGAGGAGTCCACTAACGTAATGTGGTGAACTCCTGGCGAGACAGACTCTATCTACTTTTTGGGAACCACAGAGTCTTCACTGGTAGCTGCCAAATAGTGTTTTGTCAGATTACGGTCACAGAACACTCTCAGACATACTCTTTGGTGGACAGTAAGAAATGCAAATGGTAATTCCATCATCAAGTAATGATTGCTCTGGACAGACCCTGAAGTGTGATGTATTGTAAACACTAAACCACCAGCCTTATTTATGAGGCACAGTTTCAGTCACTCACCAACTATTGAGATGATTTTGGGCTGGTTGTGCAGATAGATTTTTTAATTGCATGTTACTGTTGTAGGTGGTTGAGCATTACCTTTCCTGGACACAAGATCAGGTAATCATGTTTGAAATGCTACTATATTCTGTCTAGAACGAATGCTTTTTTATCACCATGGCTACCAGGAGGTCCAGGGCCGGAGGGCTGGACTCATGCAGCAGCTGGGCCAGCACAAAGTCTTCTTCCAAACAGATCCCTAAGAAACTTAGGAATTCCTCTGCTCAGGTCATCAGACCTGTCTTCCTGGCAACCTCTGTTAGATTTCACCTAAATGGGAACAGGTTCTGAGTCTATGCTCAATCTGTTCAAATTTGGAGCTCTCTGCTCTGCCAACATCTGACCCTCACCTCTCTTTCCTATCTCTTAACTGCCCCAAGTAGGAATTGCTGTTCTCCCCTGATAGGATTGGAATCTGGGCTCAGCCTGCTCCAGATTTTTCCCTTGCATTCTGCTTCTCTCAACTGCCTGTCATGAATTTGCTCTGTTACCTAGTGTGTAGATACCTAAGCTGCAGGTCAGCAAAATAGGAAACATGTACACAGCTCTGTGAGTTATCCACAGCCACCCAATCTGAGCCTTCTCAGCACAATATGACACAGTGGTCCCCAAGCCATGGGGTCATATACGGCAAGAAAAAAAACAACTCTATTTTGCAGGTTTTTTAAATCATCGTAGATGCTGAATAACATTACATCAAGAGACTTATCTGGGGGGAAATCTGTTGTTATTATTTGTAAGACAGAAAGAGGAACAGTGTTTTGTTCTTTTCCAACTTTGGATTAGCTGTTATGTCCTCTGAAATTGGAGGCCTCCAAGAAGGACTCTGGATTCAATTTTTCTTCAAGTATTCACTTTTACTTGATTGGCCCATACATGAACCATTGATTAGGGTCTATCTGTCCACAGGTCCATTTAATTCTGATGACCGTGCAATAACAAAGAAGGAAGCACCTCCACACGGAGCCATATGGCCCTGGGCAGATGTGCACTATGCTGTTGAGTGCTTTGTTGTAAACAACAGTGATTTCTTTTTTCCTTTTTGAGTATAATACTTACCAAATGCCCTGTTGTGATGGTCAACACGGAATAAACCTTTTTTTCATATGGTGAAACTGGCTTCAGGGGAACATCCTTGTTTTAGGGAATTTTGTACAGAGTCGCGTTTTCGCTGAAAATAAGTCATGATGTTTTTGTTATACTGTGAGGTAAGGCACACCTGTTAGAGCAAGCTATATATGCTCTAAGCCTCTTTGTTGCTTTTGAGAAACATTTTTGTTTTTCCTCTTAAAATGAAAATCAGCCCAGAAATGGAAGTCAAGGAGAAACAGGGCTTATTGAAAGAGAAAAACATTTAATAATAGGAAGGAAAAAATCCTTTATAGATCTTAGGAGATGCTTCCTTTATAGAGAGAAAAATCTGCTTTTCTGTTTCAAAAAGTTAAACTGTATGGGGTCTTCATTCTACATTGTAGAATTATCAAAAGGAAGCCCATCTGTAATGAGAAATCAAAATCGCACCCCTCGTAAGGAATTTTCTTTCTTTGTATGGACTACCAAGATGGAAACTTCCAAACTGAGTTCCTCTGCTCCTGCCGAGGCTGGAATTGAAATTTCTTCTCACAATTACTGAGCTGCAGGTGAGATATCAGCCTCTCACTCCATAGGCCGAGAGCAGCAGCGTGATGTGGGCTCAGGCTGGCTTGGCATGGATTTCCTTTCGGGAAATTAAATCTATCTCCCTTAACAGGGCAACAAAGAGGATGCGGTCACATTTTGCTGCATCGTACCAGGGCACCACTGACATCTGCCACTCTCCAAAGCATTCTTTTTCAAAGTTTTTCAGATTTGAGAGATTCTCTTTAATGGTTGTCTGAATCTCAAATTTCTAGGGAGGAAATACCTCATAAAAATGAAAAGGCAACATGGGAGAATAGGTAAAGTGCCAATGTCTAAAAGGATAGTTTGATATCTGAAAAAAAAAAAAAATCTGAAATTGTAATGATAAAAGCAGTTAGTCATCTAAATGAAAAAAAATGACAGGTGGGTGATTTAATTAACACACATTAATCGTTCACTTTTTCCACTCTTACATCTGTTGTACACAAGTCATGGTGTAGATTTTACGGTAGATATAAAAATGAATAAAGGAGACCTGCTCCAGTGTTTCGCCAAATGAGGTAACTGCTAGTGGCATAGAAAAAATGATCTGCTATTTGAATATAGTATGTGTGCTTTCTTTTACTGGAAAGAGTAAAACTGTATTTCGAAGCTGACCTCTTTCATCAAAACTACTAGGAAAATTAGAAGAGACATAATATCAGTGTTTAGGTAAAAAAATAAAAATAATGATAATAACCAATATTTATTATATGAATTCTATATATATGTAAAGTATTCTACTAAGTGTTTTAGATAACTGTGTCATTCAAGGGCCACGCAATTCCTACGAGGTTTCACTACCAAAGAAGGGATTCCTGTTTCTAGAGGCTTAGAATCGCATCATTGGGCAGGAAAGAAACATTGGCTATATATAGTCTTGGATTAGATGGTGATGATAAGTGCCAAGATAGTTATTGGGATAAGAACTTGGAACAAGTCCTACCACCCTTTCACAGAGATTATTTCAGTTCCAGCTTTCTCAGAGATCATTGAAAATACATGCTTAGAAGGTCTGAAACGGGGATGTGGGATACTGATTATCAAATATATTCTCAGGCTGAAGATACACGGGTTCTTGGTTCACTGAATAATAGAAGAGAGGAAAGATGAGGAGACAATGCTGAGGCAGGCAACCCTGGCTCCCAGAACCACATGGCTCACTCAAAGGCAAGGGCACAGCATTGATGCCGGGTGTGGCGATTCAGAATTCGGTTGGGGAACCTGCCAGATTTCATAGCAGGGATTATTTCATTGTGTGAATGGGAGAGAGAAAAAATCTCAAGGAATTTTTGACAGGGTAGAAGGGAAGGTGAAAGGTGGGCAAGAGAAGTACCTGGGAGGATAAAATATAATTTTCTAAATGTTCTAATAAATAAGAGGCTGCTGTGTGATTATTTCAGGGGCCTGGAGCCTTCAGGGTTATTAGACACAATAAAAGGTAAAATGCAAGAATAATCTATGAATTTGTGAAGTTATCAGAACATTGCCAACCGGCCTGTGTTTGTCCCGAGAAGTGAGGACGCTGTGTTCTTGTTTTCCTCTTCACCACCTGCCTGCTTCTTCCCTTCCATGAAAACCATCCCAGTGTTTCAGCAAAAGACGGTGAAGACTTCTGAAGTCAAAATGACTTTAGAAGTAATAAAAGTATGAAAGAAATATATGGATGCAAGTTTTAAAGTCTAAAAAAAATATTTGCTGGAAAAACCCTAAGCTGAAATGCTTACGCTATGAAATATAGTTACAAAGTCATTGAGATCAGGGTGCTATTGCTATAAGAATTCTAAAATTGCCAGGTGTGGTAGATGACGCCTGTAATCCCAGCACTTTGGGAGGCCGAGGTGGGTGGATCACCTGAGTTCAGGAGATGGAGACCAGCCTGGTCAACATAGTGAAACCCTGTCTCTACTAAAAACAATATAAAAATTAGCCAGGTGTGGTGGCAGGTGCCTGTAATCCCAGCTAATCAGGAGGCTGAGGCAGGAGAATCACTTGAACCTGGGAGAGGAGGGTGCAGTGAGCTGAGATCGGGCCACTGCATTCCAGCCTGGGGGACAGGGCAAGACTCTGTCTCAAAAAAAAACATAAAAATAAATCGAAATCTAAAGTGCTAAACTCTACATAATCAGTATTTTGACTGGGATAATTAATTTTATTTTAAATTTATCTCCTTACAAAGCTTTTATTTGCTACAGTCTACTTATTTTTCATTGTTATCAATGTTTTTTATAATAAAATGCTTTTGCTTTAATAGTGTAAATGAAACAATAGGACTGTAACAGGGGACACAGTATAATAAACCCAGCAATTGAACTGGAGCAGATTTTACATGGATGCCAAACAGGAAGCAGCTTCCTTCATAGGGGAGTGTCATGGAAAAAGAGGGAATGTTCTTGGTAGGATAAATAGGTTATTTCAACCCATTGGGAGGTGGAATGTAGAATGGCTTTTTGAAATGAGAATCAAAGTTAAACAATGAATGGCATAGAATGAAATATGCAGAGCATATTAGGAGAATAACATGCTCCTAATTTTTAATTGCTTTATAACAGCATTTTGCTGAATATTTTTTTTTTTTTTTTTTTTTTTTTTTTTTTTTTTTTTTTTTTTTTTTTTTTTTTTTTTATCTGTTGACAGGGTTTTCTTTTCTCTTGCACTTTAAAATTTTGTATTTAACGACCATGGGTATATGTATGTATGTGAGCATGTGTGTGTGCATTTTTCTCTTTTTTAGTATTTTCCTGGACCAGGGTAGCTTCTGGCCTTCACGGCCCAAATGCCCTCCTCTTTTTGACTGAAGAAAGAAAAGGACAAATCCCTTCAAACACGATCTCTCTCATGCGCTCTTTGATAGACTCTTGTTTTCCTTCTCTGAGCCAAAATGAATCCAACAGAATTTCTGTGGCTCCCTCTCCTTACCCTGACCCCATGTTAATTGTTGCAACAAACGTTGCAACTCCAGCATGAGCCAGGTGAGCTTCTGAGGCTTTCTAAGAATTCCACTGCTGAGGTATCTTCCTGCACATCTTCCGTTCACTTAATAGGGTACAGCTTAGGCCTCATTGCAGAGACATTTGACCTTACATGTATCTTTGAATTATGTCTATCTCCTAGTTTTGCTAAAAATGGAGTTTGTGTTTTCTTCCTTCTCTCCTGTTATTGTTTGTATAACACACAGGAGGAATATAGTCATGACAATAGTATTTGTAATAGTATCTAATATTCTGTGGTGCCTAATATGTCACACGAACCATTCTACATCATATCATGTGCCATTTAATCTTCATAACACCCTATGGAGTAAGCGTAATAGTAAGGTAAGGATACTGAGGTATGCAGAAGGTTAAGCAACTTGGCCATTTGCAGTGAACAGGTAAATGGTGCCATAGGTTATGAAACTACTTAGTCTGGCTCAAGTCTCCTTGCTTTAAACTACCATGCCGTATGCAGCCATGTTTTCGGTGGAAGTCTGTTTTCAATGTTTGGAGCATGGTGGTTACATGTGTTTAAAAACATAAGTGGCACCAGGTGGAGGAAAGGTTAAAGAGGGATAATGCAGTCAACAACAAGGTCAGGGAGGCTGTGATTCTCAAACTTCTGTGAGCACAGGGGCCACCAGTAGATGCTGCTGAATGCAGGTTCTGACTCCGTGGGTCCAAGGAGGGGCCTGGGACTCTGCATTTCTCAGGGCTCTTCAGATAGTGCTGATATACTCTGAAGAGTCAGGAAGTAGGATGTTGTTCAGATGATTACAGGCAGAGATTAGGAGTGCCTGAGCTAGGGTATTACTCGAGGCAATGAAAGAAAAGAGACAGAAGTGAGAACGCATAGCAGTAGAACATGGAAATTGTAGACAGATTTAATGTGGGTGGTGAGGAATGAGGGAGAAGAGATGACTTGGAGCTTTCTAGCCTGGGAAATGCTTTCAACCTCCAATAAATAAATAATAATAAACTTCAGAGGATGATAACTCGGCAGTGTGGGAGATGTTGAGCCTGAGTTTTCAATCTAGAGTAAGAGATTCTGTACCCCACCTGAAACATGGCAATGGTGCAGCCGTGCAGAAGAGTAGAGGATGGGTAATGGTGAAGACCGAGAGTGGAGCTGGGAGACGCATCTGCATTTAATGTGTGGTAAAGAGGATTCAGAGGGATGGGAAGAAATGAGCAGAGTATTATTTCGTATGCCAAGGGAACTGGCATAGAGGAAGTAATTAAGGTGCCTCCTGACATTCTCTTTCACAATTTGGATGGTAGAAGACAGTGATGTCATCGGGGTCCCCAATGTCTGAGGAAAGGAGGAGAGGGGAGGGATGACTCGTCCTGGTTCAGAAGGCAGAGACAAGCCTGCAAGTGTGCAAAGAGGGAAAAGATTGCTGATTTCCATCAGGAAATTCAACTTGAAATGGGCCATTAAAGTGCATCTTTTGTAATATTTCAATGTCTCTCTCAATATTTCCTCTAATCGTAAGCTTCCAGTTTCAAGAACAAACCTCACTCCTTACTGACCAGTCTTGATATTTGTTTGTTTTCTGTAAATTAAAATTCAGTCTGCTATCCTTTGTCTGCTATCCCTTCATTAGTTCTGGTCTCTAAACTCAACATACGATCATAGTCATCAAGACTGTGGAGTCAACCAAGGAACTGGCAGTAGCGTGTCTCATCTGAAGACGAGTGCTGATAACTGGAAGGTCAGGTTTGAAAAACCCTTGTCATCTGTCTGAGAATTAATTTATCTGTAGCAAGCTCCCATAACTTTTGAAATGGAAACACTGAAACTCTAAAACAAGATCAGTCTAAACCTGGGATTGACACTGCTTCAGAATTAGGAGGCCAAGTTGCTGAGCACATTCTTTTCCTATGCTGCTGGACGAGGAGCTAACACCACTAACAGTTTACCCTTTTCCAAAATAAGCTTTCACGGTTCATCAGGATGCCATTGATTGGAACATGTTTCTCCCATAAATGCGTATGATAGTGCTTTACTTATACGTGGGAGGCATCATTAATGCCCTAAGGGAATATGAACCTTAGTGGAGGATAGGGCGCTGGAGCAGGTACATTTACTTTACTAGGTAAATTTTGTTAAGTGGCAGACAACAGAGTCACAAGACCTCTAGAAGTTGGGATCTGAAAAGGCACACGGAGAAAGATGACAAATTCCAGGCTTCTCTCTGCCAAATGTCTTTGTAGGCCACACTTTCTGGTATCTACTTTAAATATAAGTATGAGATTTTTGTGCCTGCTCTGTATTTCCATTGAGGACTAAATATGATAGAAGTGTATTTTAATGCCATTGTTACCTAGGTGCTCTGTATTTCCCTCCTCCCTCCTTCCCTCCTGTTCTTTCTCCCTCCCTCCTTTTCTTCTTTTTTTTTATTTCTTTTGCCTAAGAGGATGGAATCAAATGCTGGTAGGTGAATCACTGTATTTAATTCTCTTGCTCCTGCTCTTTCTGCTTTACTCTTAATATCTAATCATATCCTCCTGTTTATTCTCTTCCTGTTTCCTAAGAACAGCACATGAATAAACTTTTAAGAGTGCATCAAGAGTGCAATCAGTCTATTTTGTATAAATCAAAAATACACAGAGGCATTCCAACAGTTATGAAAAATATCGCTGAATTGCAAGCATTCCTATGATGAAGTACATTTTCTTTTGTTTTGGTTAGACTTACCAAATTGCTCCTATTAATATAATGTGCTCATGCATTATGTAACAGCTGAGAGCAAAGCATACACTTTGAGAGTCCTACATTTTAAGAAGCTGCATCACTTTCACGCAAGGTGGGGGGGTCTTGGACCAAATCCCCACGCACTGCAATGAAAGGCACCTGCAATGCCATGGTGGTGTAAGTCGCCTCGTCTCCTCCTGCAGCTCATAGAAAAATATTTCATGAAAGCTAATTAAATTTTTCAATATATCTTGAAAGAAGAACAGAGTATTATGATTTAAAAAATAAATCCGTAAATGGCAGTAATAAAAAGTTTGGGAGACCAATAAGAAAACAAGAAAGAGAAAAATACATTAAGAAGAAAGCCATAATGAATCATAGAATGTTAGAGAGTTAATAGTCCTCAGAGATCATCTGTTGCAAGCCCTCATTTTAGGAATGGGAGAACTGAGCACCACTGATGTTATGTAAGGTTACAGAACATCATCCTAATTCCGATTCCCACTCTGTGGGCATAACTCTCTGGAAGAATGTTAGGCATTTGTGAAAGTTTCATTCATTTTTAGCCTACTAGGGTACTCGTGGGTGCTTTGAAGCAGTAATTTCCCTACAGTAATCTCGAGTGCAGAGGCTATCAGACTGTGCAGAAATTAAGCTGGGCCTTAGGAATTACTGAAAATGGGCTAGGACCTGGGATACTAAAACTTGTGGCTCCAGAAATACAATTTTGACCATTTACCCAGAGGTAGTTTGGCCCTGGGGAACAGATAGATGCTAAGCTGACTTATGAACCATCAATATAAATTTCTTGATGTACTGAAAGTGGGAATCCATGTGTGAATGCACTCTGTAAAACATGTGGAATTGCAAGCGTGGGAATTACATTGGGAACAGTAAAGATAATGATAATTATAAACATCATTATTCCTCATGGTTAGCTCCATGCAGACATCCCAGTATTGTCTAAGGCATTTCCATTAATATTAACAGCCTGATAAGATATCCATATCTTCTTCAGGGATGTTGAGGTTCAAATAACCAGCTTCTGGAAACTACCCTCTTGGGAATACTGAAGGAAGTTAACCAATCCTTGCTGTACACAATATGATGCAGTAGATTACATTCTGATTTAAGACTCCTGAGACATGGGTTCTAGTCTCAGCTGTGCTATTGTGGGCTTATATAACCCTGGGAAAGTTAAGAGATTATTCTGAGCTTCAACTTTCTCATCTCTGAAATGCAGAAGTTGATCTTGGCAACTTCCAAAGCTGTTTCCAATGCTCATAGTCTCAGCCTCAAGCGGTTTTCCTTTCCTAGACACTGTAAGCCTTTCTATTGTCTCCCCATATTTTATTAATACTTGTCACCGTATTACCAGTCATTTAATCATATTTTTATGAGATACTGCATTTTAAGTCCACTGTTTTAGCCAAGATTTTCTAGAAAGTAGAACCTGAGGCACAGACTGAAATGCTGACAGTGTATTTGAAAGGCTCAAGGCGGGAGAAGTGGAGGTGAGGGAGATAGGGGAATGCGGATGGAAAGCCGTCCAGAGAGAACACTTTGCTGCACCAGCCAGGAATGCATACTCTGCTGCAAACAGAGACAGCAGGGGGCTGAGTAGTCTTGGTTGCAAAACATATGGAGCATGTTAAGGAAGACGTGTAAGGAGAAACTATGCCTTGGAGCCATCTCCAGAGGGGGTTTATGAGTCTGCCTATCACTGGCTGAGCTTCCCCCAGTATGGATGCTGGCCCCCCGCACTTCCGGATTGTGTAACTTCCTCCCACCGCAGACATGGAGGGAGCCAGAAATTATGTTCCCAGGCCTTCCCAGTCCAGAAGTGAAGGGTGGCTTGGTGCACATAGGACTCTGTGTGTGTCAGTGCTTGAGAAATCAGACAGGGCATGGGTGGTCATGGTCATGGTGAAGTCTGGGAGGAGGGTTTGAAGAGAAGGTGAAGACAGGTTCTGAGAAGTCATACAGAGTTGGTGTCCCACGGAGTCCACTCACGGTACCTCTCTTAGATGTTCCGTTGTAATCTTTTTGTCTTGCATCCTGTGATATGGGTTCTCCTTCTTTTCTTCTGTGGGAATGAGTGCACCTTCACTTCTTTCCTATGTAGGGAAGAAAGTCACAAAGTAACAGGCCCTTCTCTCCCTGAACCTCATGTCTAGTTGTTATCTCCTGTAAGGTTTCAGCTCACGAATTAGTGACCAAGCCTCAGGCCCCACTGCTATGGTTGGCTTGAAGCCATAAGGGACATTCATCTTCTCTCCCCTTTATTACCCATTTCAGGCTTCCCTTACCTTCAGTGTGGCCTGTCTGGTTCGTTACCTGGTGAGAAGACCCAGACCATGACTGTTGAAGGTCTAAACACTTGAGTTAACTCCTTTTGCTATCTTTTATTTGTTATATTTTTCCCAAAATAGTTACTGCTGGACCATGCAAGTTCAAAGAGGCTTCCATGCCATCCTTTTCCCTGCCAGCCTCCTTGATGCTGGCCACCTGACCCTTTCATGGTCATTAGGGTCAACATTCCAGCCAGTGGAGCAACTGCTTTTCACTCATGGATCCTTTGCCATGAGGAGCTAAAGGTGGCCAGGAGGTAGATGTAGCTTCCACTTTAGTGGGATTCACACTGTATTCTGTGGCATGTGCCTTCCCCTCTCCTGGGAACACTAATCATTAGAATGCTAGATTAGGGCATCAAGAAGAGCAAATACTGAACATGGGTCATTAGATGTGATAAGAAAAAGATGACTTCCACTCCACACATTGGCACAGGGAGCCACTCGGATCCAGTGCGAGATCAGTTGGGACCAAAACTCTTTCCCTTCCTTCACCTGGCTTCTCTAAGCTCCTAGACTAACCTGTGGTAGATGGTGGTGTTTTAGGTCTTCAATTATCAGTATCAGCTGAGACCCTATTTGTACCAAACCTTGAGAGGTCTGGATCGTTCACTTTGCCCGTTGTAGGGATGGCCTGGAGAATACTTGTGTCTCTCTTTAGAGAAGGATCAGAAGAATGTTTATGGGTTTGCACAGTCCTTCCTCAAGGGGCAACTTTGCATGGCGGTGGTTTCTGTGTATTAGCTTTCCATACAGATCATGAGAATCATGTAGCCCTTTAGTCAGCTGTTTGCTCATCTGTCTGACTCCTAGGAAAATCATGGTCTATGATTCATTGCCACAAATAGACACTCAGATTTCCACTCTAGTCTTGCTGCTGTTGCTGTAATTACACTGACTTGGCTTCTGAAGGTAGAGGATTGTCCTGACCTCTGCCTTTCTGTAACCCTGTGATCTCCAGTGACCATGGGGTCTCACTCTGATGGTCGTAGCTCTGCCAGTTCTGGCTGGCAGAGGACAACCAGTAAATTTTTAGGATGATGCTGGAGCTGTCCCTCATGGGTGCATCCTCATCCTCATCCTCAGGGATGCTTGCTATACGTCCACTCTAGCTTTCCTCCAGCCTTCTGAACCCTCCTTCAACAATACACTACGAAAATTCTGGCAGGTTCACTTCTATTATTGGCCATCATTAAATCACACTTTAAGATGTTCCCTCGCAAATTTAGGGCTAACTCCAGGGATTCTTGACATCCCATTAAATCCGAAATCATGGGTGAGTCTGCCCATGCTGAACATCCTCTTCTGCTTAGTCTTCCACTTCGCTCACTTCTGTGTATCTCCCCCCAGTTTATATCCCAGTCCATATTAACCACGTATGTGTATCCTGTTGCCATGAAAACAGTTTCTTCCTGGAATAAGGCTGTACTCCCCTGACTCAGGTTTTTGTCCTGGGGCTAAAGAGCTTTGTTGGGGATGAGGTTTGAGGTGAGCAAGAAAGCAATTGTGATGCACCTGCTCGAGGTGAGATTCTCACACACACATGGTCTCCAAACCATGGGAGCCTGTCTCCTTTGTGCAGTGGGAAGGACTGTTTCTGCCAGCCAGGAGGGCTCAGTGGCACTTGGGGTTCATTGCCAAAATTTCTGCACCTTAAATTTCATGCTTCCCCTCCCACATCCCCCAGTGCTGACTTGGTATGTATGAGCCACCTAGGAGCGCATTCGCCTTTCTTGTGTATCAACCACCTTCTCAATCAGGTCCTCATCTTGGTCCTCTGCCTCAGAGGCATGAAGCCCTCAAGTTGCCACAGAGACCTCCAACTTCTGAAGCATGTTAAGAGTTGGAAATCGACTCCCCTGTACTTCTGCATGTTTTGCAACCTCTCGAGAGCCATCAGAAGCATGCCACACTCACGACAGCACCCACTGCCTTCATATTGAGGAGAGTCCACACTGACCTACTCTCACAAGAACTTGGCCTCTGCCTCCAAGCACCTCACTTAGCCCTTGGTGAAACCAAAGTTGATGTCACTGCTTGCCAAAGGTCATTACTGTCCTGTTGGTTGTTACCATTCATAAAGAGTTCCTATGGCTTTCGAAGAGGTGAGCAGTCCTGCTGCTTTGTAGAAACACTTCTGGCTGTCCTGTTTGCTTTAGACTGAGTCCTCAACAAAGAGAGTGCAAGGAAAATATTAATGTGTGTGCAATTTATTTGGGAGTGTTCAGCCCAAGGGAGAAAGGGTATGGATAGGAGGAAAGTGTGAGAAGAGGCACGTGACACAATGTTCCCGTTTGTTACTGGACAGGACACCACTTTGCTAAGAGCCAGGAAAAGACTCTGTGGGTTTGTTGCAGTTGTGTTTTGAATGTGGAATTCCAAATTAAGCAAGGGGGAAAGACACGTGCACACAGCCCAGCACGTTCATGGGGGCAGAAGGAGGGCTGGTGGGTGTTCCTGCTTCCCCTCATCTTTCCTCTCTGCTTGTTCAAGAACGACCCTCGGAGCCCATTCCTCCAGAGTGCTGGGCTGCAGATTCTGAGCCCTCAGGGACTCCCAGGGTGCCACGCGCTATATCCTGTGGCCCTTCACCTACATCTAGAAGCAGAGGGGTCGGCATGTGGTGGGTGAAGGTCATGAGACCCAGGTCTCAGTCAGACTCACGAGAGACATGACAGTTGAGACAGCACAGTTCAGGACTGTAGTGGAGTCTTCAGGAACATGGGGTGAGTTTGAGAAAATCTGAGCATGGGTATGAGTTTTTGTCCACACAATAGCAATGAATTCTTTCAAGTTAATGGAGGAAGTGGAATCTCATCACAAGTCACATCTTAGATTGGTTCTAATGTGGCGAGAGTTAATCATGATGACACAGTTTCTGCAGGAGGGACAGTTTCTTCTTGGTAATGTCAATTTGAGGTTTTCTTCTTAATCAGTTCATTGTTTTCCTGAAAGAGTTGGCATAGATCAAGACCACAGAGTGAAGGTGTGAAAACTAGAATTTAGACTGACAGGTGCCACCACCAGCTGTGAGGCCATAGATGAGCCACCCCCTACTGTGTCTCAGTTCACTCATTGTGAATCCAATGGAGAGGCCTCCAACATCACCTGAGTTTTTCTTCAGCCTGGTGATGTGGGTGCATACGTGGCTACAGCCTCTGCCGGCCAGTGTACACCCTGGAATTCTTCTCAATCTAGGGAGTCTGGCATTTTGATTTTAGATTGATATTTGCTGGTGGGTTAAATAAAATAAAGTGCATTTGAAGAAATCTTAGCATCTAATCTGAACCCTTTATTTAGGAGATGAGGGTATTATGAGCTGTAGCACTTCTGACTGTCCAAGAAGTACACGGAGGTTCTCTTAAGAAATCCTTCCTTTGCTTATTGTTTAGAGAGTAATTGTGCCAGCAATTTTCCCTAAGTAGCAACGAACTAGCAAGTTCTGTGGGAAACTAAAAATAATAATAATAAAAGCAAGAAAATTTTCCTTGTCTTTATAGTCTGAGAAGTGTCTTATACCTAAGTACCCCACTAAACATTAATTACTAAATAATAATGACATGAAGACTGGAGATTTTAGCAGTAGAGTAAAAGATGATGACCATCTAGACAACACAAACTGAAATTGCAAGGATAAAAGCACACCTCATGTGCTCTCTCCAATCACCTTTACCCATGGCAATACGCTCAGTACCGAGTAGGGTGATTTTTAAGAAGACAACGTCAGATAATGCTGTTCTCTGTCCACAGAGATGTCCATACATTCCCTCTAGATAAAAATTTATCTCAGCCAATGGAGTCCACCAATATGAATATTGATGAGAAAGAAAATGATACAAAAACACTACCTTTCTAGAAAATGAAAAAGCAATATGTTTTTGGAAATTGGTTTTGAGGCCCTAAATTTGTATGTTGAGGATCTATGTGTGTGTGTGTAAAATAGGATAGGATAAAGATTTAGAGAGAAGGAAATATAGATGATAGATAGATAGATTAAACATATGGCTACAACATTAATGTCATCGACTCACAAAATATTTGGTTTGGAAGTAATCTTCCAATTACTTACAGGTCCTCCAGATAAATCTCTTAATTTTAATGAAGTTTGAAGTGAGATTCAGAGAAGTAGCTTGATAATTAGGAACAGATATACAATGACTATTTAATTTTCAAGACTTGAAGACATTTGCTTTAATTTTTTCCAAGTGTGAAAAATAGTCACTAATAAATTAATAATAATAGATAAACTAATCAATTGATATGTGAATAAAAAGCTTAGTTTAATAAAAAGTAGGGGCTAAATATTCATGTGTTTTATAACTTCTTTATTTGGCTCCTTTTTTTCCCATTATTTAGCTTGTAGAAACTGTCTACCTAAAAGTTGAAATACTAAATTCCCCCACATGTGTTCTGAGAGACTGAGCTCGTTTGACTACTGCTTCCTTGGTTTTCCAAAGTTTTCTAGAAAAAGATGAACAGGTCATTTAGTTGAAGACCAGGCATCTATTTTGGTTCTTCTTTTCAGATGCCCCATGTTCTATTCCAGCTCAGTTACGGTATCCTGTGGACTGAAAGTGAAAAGTCTATTATTAAAGCTTACAAACTTTACACTCAAACCGTATAGTTTTATAGCAAAGATCAATGATCACAAAATATAAAGGACACAGCAATATACTCTGGAGAATTATATCACTTGAAACTGTAACTGTTTAGGAAAAAAAGTGCCAGGATAGCCACAAAGTGATGGGAAGGAGAATATATTATAGAGTCAGGCTGTCGTAGCTAAGACTGTTGTCTCTGTTGGCTCTGAGTCTAGTCCTTCAAGGCTAGAAGGACTACACTGCAAATCTCTTCTTCTGATGACTAAGTTAATGTCTACATTGTAGGGTTTTTATATGTCCCTATTTACATGGATTTCAACTTAGGGTTTTTCTGTTTTTTGTTTGTTTGGCAAAGCCCCACCTCTCCATTGCAGCCAATCATTCCTTTTAAAACGTATTCACACACACACGCACACGGAGGAATTAATAATAAAGTAAATTATGCATTTCCTTGTGAAGCTTTGAAAAACAGTTGCCAAAGTGTTCCTGAAGTCAGAGTGATACTGGAAGATTCTATGAGAGAGCCCGCTGGAACCCAGGTCGTTCATTGTTGGAAGAACCGACAGAAACTGCTCTCAGGAAAAACAAAGACCTTGAAATTTTCAGTGCTATAAACCCTTCATTTTCCCCACACTTTTGATTTCCCCTTTACAAACACCATCCATGCAGTTGAATACTTTCTGGTTAACCATTCTGGCTCTCCCGTAGCATATGGCAGCCATTCACAGAGGTAGCAGAGCACTCACAGTCCCTGAAATGCTCTGGGTTCGTCCCAGTGGAAGGTGCTTCCTCTGCAGCACACGGCCCTCCAGCGCTGGCCTCTCCTTAGCAGTGCCACTCCCTGTTGCTTGTTTCCCCTTTCAAGAGCCTGTTCACAGCATGTGCTTTGGGCCATTGTCCATGGAAGACAGAAACAATCTGAGTCCCAGAAGATCTCATCGCAGGAGGAAAAGATCAACTCCATGGCTGTCTTTGTGGTGCCCAGTGAGGAAAGGTGCCTGTAAACGTGCCTGTGCTTTTCTAGGGCAGTTTCCTGAACAGGTCCAGGTGCAATGGTGAGCAGAAGTCACTCACATTTCGAGCCTTGGTCTGAGGCATTTTGAAGGCTAAGGCCATCATTTTAGGTCAAAAGAGGTTTCATGAAATGTGTAAAAATAGGAAATGAGGTAAGTGTGGCGAGCTGGTTATCTACTCTGGAGTTTTCTTGTCAATGTCAGCAAGAGGAGTCAATGCAGTCAAAGGAGGACTCACTCATATAACCAGCTGCTCTGGCTCACACGTAGGCTCCGTCGTGCCTGCTCTTCAATCGGCCGGAGGGATGTGGCCGCTTGTACACCCAGGTAGTCTACGTCACTCCCCTGAGTCCTACCATACGATGAAGGCCTCCGCCATCAAACCAACTGCACCAGATTACAGCGAGTAGGAGAATCTGGAAGCGTTTGTCTTAGTCAATGTGGTGTGTTTACTGAGAGCAGGGTACATGCAATTTGTCCACAATGGCCACAGCTCTCAGAGGCATGGCATTGAGACAGTGAGGACTCAGCTGGTGGGAGGGCAGGAGCAGGGTTCCTATCATCTGTCCACACATTATGTTAATGAATAAAATAATGGATGATAGAGTGGGGACGCCTTTATTCTCTGACCACGAAACCCTGCCATGTATCAGAGAGCATCGTAGCCCCTGGGACCGGCACCGATCACTTCTCTGTTGACTGTGGTTCCTGTTTACAGTGGTCCCACATCCACTTTTCCTTTCAGCCTCAATAACACCATGTCTGTGTATCATTTATTTGCCACAAGCTTCTTAAAATTATTAAAGGGACATGACTGATTTAAGCAAACTATATTAATAAAATTGGGAGAAAGAGAAAATGATGGCAGTAGCTATATTCAGAAATGAATCTTGGTTAATATTGTATACAATTATATACAATTCTATGAAAATTGTGTCTTCTATATAGTTATTTCAAATATGTATTTAAAGTTGTTCTATATATAATTAAAAAGGTTTTATCTGGTCTGTATGAGCATCTTAGCATCATTATTTTCATGCTGGGGGTGAAACACCTTGAAATCCATCGCAGAAGGCTCACCTCGAAGGAGGGCACTCTATTTGCTTCTTCTAACAAGGTTTTCACTGCTCCTCATGGTTACAGTTAGTTCTTATGAGTTCAATATATGATAAGCTATTTAAAACTGATGAATCAATATCCTAGTGCTCCTAGGAAATACTTATCTTCAAATGATGGTATATTTATTCTTTAGTTTAAGAAACAGCTTTGAGATACAAGATCCACATATGATAGACATACAATTAGGGAGGAATTTTTTCAGTAGGTTGGAGTGTAGTTTATGGCTTTTTTGGTATTCATCATTTCTGAAATAACTTTTTTTTTTTTTGAGACGAAGTCTCGCTGTGTTGCCCAAGCTGGAGTGCAGTGGCACGATCTCAGCTCACTGTGACCTCCGTCTCCCGGGTTCCCGCCATTCTCCTGCCTCAGTCTCCCGAGTAGCCGGGACTACAGGCGTGTGCCATCATGCCCAGCTAATTTTTGTACTTTTGGTAGAGATGGGGTTTCACTGTGTTGGTCAGGCTGTTCTCGAACTCCTGACCTTGAGATCTGCCTGCCTTGGCCTCCCAAAGTACTGTGGTGGGATTACAGGCATGAGCCACTGCACCGGGCCAATAACTTCATTTTTGATGATTAGGTTAGGAATCATTTTAACAATTTAGTACTTCAGTTTGAGGCACATATTTATACACACACACACATATAAAGCTATGCTAGCTAATATGATTTTGTGTTTCAAACTGAGGTACTGAATTTGTTTAAAATGTTTTATATGTATATATCATACACATATATATTATATGTGTATCATATGTGTGTATGTGCATGTATATATATACACATATATGGATGTGCAAACATGTGTGTATGTATATGCATATGTGTATATGTATATGGGTCTGTAAGTATATATGTATATGTATACATATACATATATGAACTTATTTAAAATGCTTTATATATAGGATACACATATATAAAACATTTTATCATATGTGTACACATATGATAACCCACATTAGGCTACCAGATTCAACCCAGGTAGCCTAATTCCAGGGTCTGTACTTTTAAACAGATCCTGTGCTACTCTGCCTCTTTTGTGCTTTGGGTACCCCACACAGAGAACAAATGAAAGGCCTTTTCACTCTTTTCTGGACCTTGCTGGCACACACAAAGTTCAATACTCTGAGATTCTGAAAGAACTTGATAAATCTATGCATGGGGATAAAGGCTTACTGAGAGATAAGATTTTTATTTAAAAATCATAATTACTGATATTGTGTTTCTTATTAGTTTTTTTGTTTTTGTTTTTTGAGACAGAGTCTTGCTCTGTTTGCCAGGCTGGAGTGCAATGGCATGATCTCGGCTCACTGCAATCTTTGCCTCCCGGGTTCAAGCAATTCCTCTGCCTCGGTCTCCCAGGTCTGGGACTACAGGTGCGTGCCACCACGCCCGGCTAATGTTTTGTATTTTAGTAGACACCGTGTTTCACCATGTTGGCCAGGATGATCTCGATCTCCTGACCTCATGATCCACCCGCCTCAGCCTCCCAAAGTGCTGGGATTATAGGCGTGAGCCACCGTGCCTAGCCTATTGTTCGTGTTTTAAAAGGCACATAGAAGGCACAAGCAAATGAAACTTATAAGAAGCAATTAAGTTTCATGGAAGTATTTTCCTCTCTACAGTCGTAAAATCAGACAATGTGTGGAGCAACCAATTCTTGATGTGTTGAGCCAGTTGTCTTCTTTGGATTTTGTTTACAGAGGACTCATCAGGATCTCATGTGCAATCACTTCCCCTGAGCAGCGGGAGACATCCAGCAGTCCAAGGCAGAGAGAGCCCCGGGTTAGCCAAGGATTTGGAAATGATCCTCAGGCACTTCCCTGGGGATCTGTCTTTCTGGGTTATTTGAAATGTCCTGTTGTTTTCTCGTCAATCATGTACAGCATCCACAATACCCTGATTCATAGATTTCCCGCTCTGTATTTGAATGCCAGCTATTTTTCAACACGCTTTGAGACAATATAGTCTACTTTAACAAAATGCTGTTTGAAAGGTCTTAGCAGAGCTAAAATCTCTTACCCAATAGCCTCCAATCATACATTAGAAAAAAAAAGAAAGAAAGTCCATAACACAAAATAGACCCAGGCTCTCCTCTAGGCACTTTGTAGATTTTAACCAATTTAATCCTTATACAAGTCTTCTTAGGAAGGCACTATTACCCACATCTCACAGACGAGAAAACTGCAGGACTTAGAGCGTTTACAAGCTTTCCCCAAGGTTAGCATAGTTGATAAGTGGCAGCCAGGTTCAACCCAGGTAGCCTAATTTCAGGGTCTGCATTTTAAACAGATCCTGTGCTACTCTGCCTCTTTTGTGCCTTGGGTGCCTCACAGAACAAATGAAAGGTCTTTTCTGTGAGACTGAATATTGCAGTATTCTAGGAAATTACAGCACCCCAAATGGCAACATCACCAGCAAGCATATCAAAGCAGGAAGTGACCACAGACAAGTAAGGCTGAGATTCTGAAGGCATAAACCAAAGTAAGAGTTGATTCAGCCCTTGGCTACAGGGTTCAATAGCTCTAAATAGCATGATTTGACTCACTTGTTTTTGAGCCTGTGCATCAAGGTGGTATGTTTGGCTGTGCCTCCACCCAATATCTCATCTTGAATTGCAATCCTCCTAATTCCCACAGGTCAAGATAGAGACCAGGTGGAAGTAACTGAATCATGGAGGAGGTTTCCTGGCAAGTTGATAGTGAGTGAGTTCTCGCGAGATCTGATGATTGTATAAGGGGCTCTTCCCCCTTCACTGGGTGCTTCCATTTCCTGTGCCTTGCGAAGAAGGTGTCTTGCTTCGTCTTCTGCCGTGACTACTCTTCCTGAGGCCTCCCCAGCCATGCTGAACTGTGAGTCAATTAAACCTCTTTTCTTTATAAATTACTCAGTTGCGAGCAGTTCCTTATAGCAGCATGAAAATGGTCTAATACACAGGGTTACCTGGTGAGCTTAAAACTAGTGCAAATGATTAAGTCTTGCACTCTGGAAATTTTGATTCCGTAAACTCAGGCTAGACTCAGGAATCTGCATTTAAAGAAAAAATTCTCTGGGTAAATAAAATGGACTCCAGTTTGGAAACCACTGAACTCCCTAATTAGTCTTTCTCAAATTCTGATATTCAGAGAGCAGTATCACCTGGAGCTTGTTAGAAATTCAAATCGTCAGTTCCCTCCCTGGATTTACTGAATCAGGAACTCGGTTTGTGATAGACCCTGCAGGTGACCCCACTGCTTGTTCAAGTTTGAGAACCGTTGCCCTTACTTGAAAACAAATCCCCAGGGGTCACAGTGCCTTAGCCTAGACATCAATTCTCTAAAGAATAATATTAGTGCTCAATGTTCAATGTGACTTTGTATTACAGATCCTTCTGAAATTCTTTTAAAATTATGCTTCAGTATGTTTTCCCTTTGTAGGAAAAGGAAACCATGTTGCATCTAACATTCTCCAGAGTAATAGTTAAGAAAAAAAAAGTCTTACTTTGATAGAGTGTGGAAAACCCAGTAGAGTTGTTTTTTAATCCTCCTGGAATTCAGTCAGTATTAGAAGTTATACTTTTAGTTAAAAAAAATTAATTTCCTTATTTGTGATTCAAATGAAACAATACTTGAAGAATAAGGCACCATTACTTTTCTCTGAGCCAAGATAGTACAAAACCTTCACAGGTGCTAATTAATCTCCTTACCGTTTCTGGGAAGTAGAGGTCAAGGATACTCCCCTTGTTACATGTGAGAGGAAATAGAAGGACATGAACAATTGTAATCTAACTTGTATTCACTTCCCAACAATTCGATAATCATGTTCTTTCCATTTTTAGCCGACTCTTTAGTAACAGAGTTGACTTTTAGTGGCTAATTTCTTATTTTTAGAAGCATTAATTTGTAATTAACCATTGGACACATCTTAAGTATGTTATTTTGGCTTACAGTTTATAACAGCCTGTATCTAAGATTTAAACATTATTTTGTGCCATAATAAATTAAAAGAACTAAAATACCTCCCTGAAAAGAGATTCACTAATTGACAATAATCTTTAATCATTTGACATATATTTATAGAACATGCTCCAAAGCAAGTAAACCTTCTTGCGATCATCCAGCCCAAAATTCCAAATGCCAATATTCTAATTTTCAGATATATGAAGCTGTTTTTCTAAATATCTCGCTGTTTTTGACAGTATTAATATAGAGTAGTAGTAACATGTGCTGCACAGGGCACAATGGAGATTCAGCACATGTTAATAAATGTACCTGCCACTCCCTGTCCCCAGAAAGATACACAGATAGAAAGCCAGACAGATCATAAATGATAGACAGGTAGGCATGTTGATACAGATAGGTAATAAATATTAGGTAGATAGATAGACATATAGATGATAGATAGATCATAGATGATAGGTAGATAGATGATAGATACATAGATATATAGATTATAGATAAGCTTAACATTCCTTAATGTTTATTGGGCATACAGAGTACTCGTGGAAGTATTCTTCTCATTGTGTGTGTGTGTAAATATTTTAGGTCAATTGCTAATTAGATATGTACTTTGGGACCGCAGTGTTAAGTCAGCTGACATTGAGTTGGTTGAATTATCTTGGGAGTGTTTAAATCAATCTACCAGTAGGCCAAGATTCTCTGTGCTCGTCCAACATTGTCCTAGGATTGTGAAGAGTCTGCTGGGAGCCTTTCACGTGTTTCACTGATTCTGGCTCTTCATCAACAGTGCTATCACCAAGGGCCCTCTTCCCACTGATTCACGCAACACACTCTCGTTCAACACCCACCATTGACTGGCCACTGTGCTGAATGCTGAGCATTAAAAGATCAAGAGAGATGATGGTCCAGTTGGTGAGAGCACAGACATCAAGTCCACAGACTGCATTTCCTTGTCACAGTTCATCTGTCACTCCTGACTTTATCCATGTTATTGATGCAGTTTGGAAGTGAAGAGTCTGGGCCCACAAGCCGGATTCCTTCTGCACTTATGGGTCCTGAGACCCTGGGCTCTTATGTAATCTCTCAGTAAAGTAAAATGAGGATAATACGACTATTTCACTCAACAGACTGTTTTATCCTATTTCCCATTTAGGAAAAAAAAAACAAAAACAAAAAACAAAAACAGTGCAGCTCACTGCCAGGGCTCATTTCTTAAGGCAAATGGGAAAGGGGTTAAGGGTTCTCTGAGTTAATGCATGCCGAGTTTTTAAAGAATATAGGAAGATTTCATGAATGTAGCTCTTGTTATTACTTTGTGCAGATGTCCATGGCACAGGTGACACTGACTTGCAGACATGACTGGCTGTGCTGAGCACCTGCTCTGCAGAAGGCTCTGGAAGGACACTTGGCCTGCTTGCTAAACATGTCCCTTTAGAGCAGCACGCTGCCTTTTTGTTTTTCTACAACTGAGACCCTGGACATTTTCTCTTCTGTCTAGGATGAAAGTTATTCTTAGCCTGTTTTTGTTTGTTTTTGGAGAAGTGGGAACACACGCATGCGGATTTTGTGAGATCTTCTTGGGCAGCATTGGGGCAGTGTGTTTTCCCCGCCAAGGAGACAAAAGGCGATGTATACCATAATCCCTGTGTCATCTGCACTTCTCGGAAAAGGCAGAGAGGCCTTCCTTAAATTCTATGGAATCTTTAAGTGATTTAAGAAATTTGCTCTCCGAGCTGTCCTGGAATACAAGAGCTCAATTTTGCAGACTTAGTGCAGCAGTTCTAATTTATGCAGTTGGAAAGAGAATGCCATTGCTCTCTGCAAAGCTGTGAGATCCGTGCAGTCCAGCATCTACTTTCATGCATCGCAGGAAGCTCTATTTCCATTCCTGACAAGCCCATCTCAGGCTCAAACTGTGAGGAAAGAGAAGCAGTTCCCGAGTGAGGCCGTGACAGGGAGACAGCTACAACAGGTGGCCAGGCGAGATGGGGACGTAGCGCTTGTTGACGTCTTCAAATTCAGTGCTTATGAATTTCAAAATGTTAACATTTTAAGACAATTTGGGAGGAGGGAATTAAGTTTGGTTTTTAAAAGTAAGCAAGGAGCAAAGGGTTCTGGGCAAATCTATCCCCCTTCCTCACCCTTCTCCTGGTGAGGGCCCCTGCGCGCCTTTGCCTTCCTTGTGAGCAAGGTGTCGATCCACAGCAATTTCAAGTGCTCTGCACTCACAGCCAGAGACCGTGGAAATGGAGCTGTCAGCCTGAAAATAGAGATGCTTTGGTAGAAGTGAAATAACCGTCGAAAGCGCACTGCTCTCCATAGGTCCCTGGCTGTAATATTATTCATACCATCTTCCTTTTGCACCAGGCTGCAAACTCGTTTTTTAAAAACAATTGTCAATGTATGTAGAGCTGCTGGAGCTAAACCTGCAGGCAAGAGCTGGGATTGAGGCACCTTTACAAAGCTACTGCTTTCTGATTCCTCTCTGTTTAAAGTCCATGAAAATGAAAGACCGATAGCCTTCCCCCTTTCCAAGCAAAGCACTTTAGTGGCTCATTATTTTTGATTGTTGGGGTCCATGGAGGATTTTATTCTGCTCTAACAGGTAGATTTCCTTTACTCTTAGCTCATTCCGTCCCACTTGCTGCAGGATGGGTGGATGGAGATTTTCTGCAGCATTTCTGGTAGAAGGCTGTCTAGCAACTGCTTTGGAGTCTCTGGCCCAACATTTGCTGAGGTTCTATTATGCCTGCATCACGGTCCCGGGTTCTTTTCAATTGTCATCTTGTTTTGTGATTCCCCCAGATGTAGGTGGCCTGATGTGCTCACTTAGCCAACCTAGAACTGGGGTTTTGAGCCTAAAGACCTTGCTCAAGTTCATAGAACTGGCAAAATAAACCTCAGTGTGCCCTAAGAGCCTTGGGACACCGTGTGCATTAAAGAAAATGTCATTTTCTTTTTGTCCAAAAAATAGTCATTATAAGACACGGTTTCCCTCAGTCAGCCTTATCTTTCCCTGGCTTTTTTATTTTTATTCTTTCCCATTTTCCCTGGTTTCCATCTTTTTCGCTGTACGCTCTAAATCAATGGTCTACAACTTTTATGACATTGAAGATCTTTTATCCTCCACTCCAAGAACTTTCTGTTGAGGTACATTTCCTGTTCTAGCAGATGGATTAAAAAGGAGTTATTCATCTCTCTATTTTAAAGATTTAATAGTGTATAATGATACACATGTCTAACCACATATAGTTGAAATAATTCTGGTAAAAAAAAAAACTGGCATATCCTATGGGATTCAAGTTTCAATACTTCTAAGAGTTTTTGAAATATTGCAAATAAAGAAACTGACATTACTAAGTCTGAGATTTCTAAGGGGTTCCAAAGCATTGCCATACAGAACTTTTCCCATATTTCATTTGCTGTCATTGGCTACCTTTGTGATGGAAAATAAAATCACTGTCACTGGAACCAGTCTTGCCTGCCCCTTCTCCCTTACGTTCCCCGACAGCCTCTCCTCTCTTCCTGGTCCAGATTTGTCATGATGCCTACTGCTTCCTTCTTACCATTTATCACATCTCCTCTCCCGCCATTCTCCTCTATATGCACACTGCCCTCCAGCAAGATCAGCTGGTGCACCAGAATAATGTGAAATTGAAGATTAATTATTGAAGGGATACTTACCACAGGCTGATCTGGGAGCGTGTGATTCGCGTTTAACCACAGCAGTTTTAGTGCTCCTTTCCACTATCGTAAATCCCCTTTCCCGTAGGCTGCCCACCTAGAAAAGAGCAATGGAAGGCCCTGTTCCTTTATCAATGCCTCTTTGAAGCCCTGTCACATCCTGGGTGGCAGAATGAATGTCTGTCCCAGCATGCTTCTCTGCTGGCTGATTGTAACACTTTTCACATCCTATGACCCACGAGGACAGAAATTGTGTTTTGTTTATCTCTTTGTTCACAGAATCTGTTACAGCATTGTTTGTTCAATAAGAGTCACTGAGTTGAATCCTTACTAAGGTATTACTCTTGTCATGCATATTTTAATTTAAATGGGCAACTCTAAAAGGGAGAAGGACAGGAAGGGCAGAAGAGGAGAGAGAGGGCCATGGAGGGACAGAGAAAGAGAATTTAACTTAAGAAAGAACACGATGGTTTTAATGACTTAATGATTAAATGTATAATGGGGAATAGTTTAGGAAGGACATTCTGTGTGTGCTGTATTTGCACAGGACCCAAATCATATTTTTAAAAGCATAAGTGGATGAAAGGTTTTGAATTCTTAGCAATAAAAGAGGAAGTCTCTCCTATCATAGAGAAGGATAAAATAACATCGGCCTGACTCAGAAATCTGAGGCCACTGCAACATGAGTGAGATGTGTTTAGGATCACTAACCGATTAATGCATTACAGACTTTATGCTTTAAGGGATTCAGTACAAACTGTTTTCAAAACAACTCAAATATTAGCTCCATTTCCATATAATCTCGGGAAAGTCGGATAATTCTATTTCAATCTCACAATTTGCAAATTAGAATGATGTCACATAGGCAAAGTATTATGGATTCTTAAAACATCATCCTTTTCAAATGCACCATTATAACATTAAAGGTGTTTATTTACAGAATCCTTTTTTAATTTCTTAAGTTGAGCAATAACTTTTGAGCACTTCTTGGCATGGCCAGGAATCTGAAAATACAGAAGGCATGAATCCTGCACTTGGGAAAATTTATATGTTAAGGAAAATAAAGTATGTAGATAAATAATGGTAATCAAGACAGGATATTTAACATTTTAATTAGACAAGTTCAGAAGAAGTGATGAGAAGAAGAAGGGAGAGAGAATTTCCCTGGAATTGGAAGTCCTCCTGAGTTGCTTTTGAGTGGGTGATGGAGGATGAATAGGTTTAAACTGTGAAGCTGGCAGAAGATATTCCAATGAGGTAAAGAATGAAAGCAAGGTATGGAGATGGCAGTACGTGGAAGTCGTGCTTACAGTACATGAAACGTGGAGTGTGGTAATGTGTGGCACAGGTGATGGTGGGCTGGGGCATGAGAAGCAGGGGTGATTTTGCAATGGGGAGCGGTAAGTTTGAAGTTCTACCATGAAGATGTATGTGAAAACAAGAACAGAAAGACCTCTTGTTAGGAATTGCAAAAGTCTGGTGAGGCATTAGTGTGTCCTAGAGCAATGAAAGATGCTGTAAAAAGACAAGTGGAAATGGGTGGATTACTGAATAAATGACATCACTGAATTCTGATAAAAACAGTGATCATAAAAATGAGCAGGAAATGCTGGACATACACAAAACTTCTATACAAGTTTTCTTGTCTTTTAAAAATTTTGTTTTTCATATGTGATGGAAGAAGTGATTGGCAAACAAACAGTCTGAGTTCATAGGGCAGTCGATCCATTTGGGAGAATTGAGAGTATTCAGTGAAAATGATGACTTTTAAGAACTAAGCAAAGGTATAGTTTTTAATGAAAACCTTTGGGAACAGGCATCAGGATTATGCACCAATTTTGTTTCAAGTAGGGCTGTAGCATTTGGATTTTTATTAGAGTCTTTATTAAACTCTATTTCCAAGTGTATTTCACATTTTAAATACCTTTGCATTTCCTGGTTTGTTTTCCTCCTTTAGAAGAAAGTTTATTGCCAGCAGAATTTATTTTTTAATTGGCAAATAGAAGGCTGTAGACAAGCTCTACAGAGCTTCTCCAGAAAGAGCTTGAGTTTCCAAAATGCATCTTAGGTGAATTGTCATTAGAGTAATCCACTTTTTGTTTTTCTTTGACTAGAATTCCAATCAGATTATGTCTGTTTTTGTTTGATGCATTAATAAAATAGAATAAAAGTCTACATATTTTGCTTTTCCATTGAATGGTAACTGAGGAAAAACAGAAATAAGAAACAAAGTCAAAGCACTCTGCCCCCCTAGGCGATGGAGACCTCCACTTACTACTGTGCTGAAAAGCAGGCACTGGAGGAAGCCGACTGGAAAAGGAAGACACCGAGATAAACATTGCTTCTTTCTTTCTTTCTTTCTTTTTTTGAGATGGAGTCTCACGCTGTGGCAGGCTGGAGTGCAGTGGCCCGATCTCAGCTCACTCTCTGCTCACTGCAACCTCTGCCTCCCGGGTTCAAGCGATTCTCCTGCCTCAGCCTCCCGAGTAGCTGGGACCACAGGCGCGTGTGCCACCATGCCCAGCTAATTTTTATATTTTTAGTAGAGAGGGTTTCACCATGTTGGCCAGAATGGTCTCGATCTCTTGACCTCATGATCTGCCCGCCTCGGCCTCCCAAAGTGCTGGGATTACCAGCCCGAGCCACCTCGCCTGGCCGCTTCTTTCTTATGTTCGTATCTGGGCATCCCTAGTATAGAAATGTATCGAGAGTCTTGTTTACTTTTCTCAGTTTGACACCTTAGTTATTGAGAAGCATTGAACCAAAGCTTCCTTAAGGATACAATGAAAATACAGCATATATGTTGTGAGAAAAAATGGTAAAAACATTATTCTGTTTAAATGTCACTACACGTTTTTAAAGATTCATAAGAATCGTTATATACTTAAATTGAGTGCTGGTGGTTGAAAAGTAGAGTTGAGAAGAATTAGGAGGCTGCTGGAGATTTTGAAAGATTCCTGTAGGTCTTTCAAGAACATTAACGTTTCTGCAGGGCACGGTGGCTCACGACTGTAATCCCAGTACTTCGGGAGGCTGAGGCTGGCAGATCATGAGGTCAGGAGATCGAGACCAGTTTGACTAATGTGGTGAAACCCCCTCTCTACTAAAAATACAAAAAACTAGCCTGGGGGTGGTGGTGCACGCCTGTAATCCCAACTACTCGGGAGGCTGAGGCAGGAGAATCGTTTGAACCTGGGAGGCAGAGGTGGAGGTTGCAGTGAGGCTAGATTGCTCCACTGCACTCTAGCCTGGGCGACAGGGTGAGACTCATCTCGAAAAAAAAAAAAAAAAAAAAAAAAAAAAAAAAAAAATTGTTTCTTGGTATTGGTCTCTTATTATATTAAAAAGTAAAAGTAGTAGGGGTCTATTGTTAAAAAGGATACGTAATACATGTTATATAAAGTCAAAATTAAAGTTTTCATTACTGTCCTGACCAAAAACCCTCCCCAAATTAAAAAGTGAAGCATCCATTATGTGTCATTCTAGATATTTTCATAATATATAAACAGCCCACCTCTAACTCTTAAAGCTATATTTATCTTGCTATTACCAATCCTATTATTTCTATCAACACCACTTTATTTTTCTTAATTTTGATCATACCATCCATTTGTATTATTTTATTCATAAGTTCACATTGCCATGTTTGAAGTACATCTTTCTATATATGTATATGCATACCAACCATATTATTTTCAGCAATTGCACAGTTTACCATGATATTGCTGAACCATAATTGAGTCATTCTTTTCTGATAGAATTTAATAAAAAGAGACCAATAATTGAGCCATTCTTTCATTAATAGGAAATTGATTTCCCATTGCTGCTATAGCACGTGACAATTCCTGTATATTAATATTCACATTAATGTGCACATTTACTCACAGGTGCAAGTATTACTGAGGGTAGATTCTGATGAATGGAAAAGAGAGACAATATGCATGAAGAATGCAGAAGATATAGAAACAGGGACAGAGAGAGGGACTTGGGTATCAACACAGGCAGGTTGTAAACCACCTGAAGTTCACTTAATTGAACCAAAATTAAAGGCACATAAAACATAAGCAAGATGATTCTTATAAAGTGGAGGAAAACAATATAAGAATAAAGAAACAGTTTTGTGGTCCTTGGTCAACAGACAGCCCTGCCATCTCAGAATAGCTTGAATGGGGACTGCAAGGAGATGGTGTGGACAGAACTTACTACTGAGCAAGTTGGGTAACTGATAGAAGGTGTCTTTGGTTTGAAGGAAATTCTCAACTTTAAAGTATTTTATTCCATTTCCTCAAATTAAAAATTATCAAATATATGGGAGATAAATATTTTGAAGGTGCAATGGAAAGTTTTAAAGATTCAGTTTCCTTTTAAGCTTCCAAATTATTATGTGGACTTCACCAAGTGAATCAAGGGTATAAGTCTTTAGAGTTAATGATACCTAGAATTCATAAAACTAAACTGTGGGTATCCATATAGATACTCATTTTAAATGAATTGATCAAGTATTTATTAAGTACTTAATAATATGTAAAACACTCACTTTTTTTTTTCCAACCTTTGCCCTCAAATTTAAATCACTGTGGAAAGACATGAAATATCTGTATGCAACAAGACAACACAAGGCGCTTGAAGATTTCCTGTCATTGGTGGCACAGAAAATAGTAGCGAAGGCAGTTTGAGTAAGAGGTATTGTTAGGATGATCAGATTTGAGGAGTCTTCAGATGGACATTGAGAGTTTAATAATTTGTCATCTCAAAAGTGTGGAAAAGATTTTCTAAGACTGGGAAGAAACCACGAGGAAAGGCAAATGATTGTTGGATGATTATGTTATTTCTACTTTAGGAAAAGCAAAATAATCTGATATAAACTACCTTCTCAATTATTCTGTAAGTAATACACCTAAACTGAATAAGAAATCACATTGGTAATTTGTTTTCCTGCCCTAACACATATAGGCAAACATATAATCTTTATTTAACATAATTTGACATTTAGAATCTAACTATATTAGGATGCATTAGTGTAAACTTTGTTACACCTGCCAATTAATGTAAATGACCAGTAGATTTTAACCCAATCAACTAAGGAAAATGTTAACACAGAAGATAAAATGGTTTAAAACGATGATGCTTCCAACTCTGCTGAGGATTTTGAATAGTATTTCCTAGAATTTGCTTATGCACTCCAATCGTATACATAGCAGAGTTCCTTTCACATAGTAGATTCTAAAAGTAGTGCTGGTGTTGAATGATATAAACATTTAGGCTGCTTAGCTATTCAGTTGATTTATAAGTTATAGGCTATAGGCTAGGAATTTTTCTTAACCTAATATACTGTGTAGATCCTAGAACCGAACAATGGGGCTTTTTTATTCAACAAGTTAACAAATACATTTCTAGGAAGGACAGAGAAGGAATAACAATGGCTTTAAGGGCATATGGAGAAGGGGTGTCTTTAAATAGCAGGATTCAGCTTCTGACTGAAAGCCTTGCAGGTGCAGAAACTCGGTCCCTTTCAATCTTTTTTGAAGTTCTGGATTTGATTACATTCTATAAATCAATTGCAAGCAAACAGCTCACAAGCTTTTCAAATCCACAAAGTAGTATAACAGCAAAGGAACGTGAAATTTGGGGTTTTCTGGCCATTTTAAATATTGAGTGATAAACTAAATTATGTGTGCAATAAGGATTAGTTGGTGAATATTAGTCCAAACAGGCCTTGTTGAAATAACATTAAACGGAATGTCTTTAGTTCTGATACCTTGGTGAGTCTAAGATGAGACAGCACCTCTTTCCTAGATCCTGCTAAAACAGGCTGACCAGGCTTTGAGGGTCTGAAGAATGCATTCTTAACACAGTAATCCCATCTCAACATTAGGGGTGAGGATCCTGAACCTATGTTCAAGGTAGAACATAAATTGAGAAGAAAACGGGGCTCAGGAAGATTGAGGAATACCACAAGTGAATCTATAAAAACTCTAACATAAAATAATACATTAAATACGGTAATATATTTTCTCATATTAGTAAGATCAGGTAGTATGAAATTATTTCTAGGGCATAAGATGCCAGCGTCTTCTGCAGCATAGAGGTTGGAAGATCACTAGCCACAAACCCCTCCCACACTTCCTGGTTGTGGCAAGATCACTCTAATTTTGTTTATTTGTGAACAGGATTAATTCTAGTTATTAGTATTTGCTCGGGTTTATTGCGACACAAATGAAAGACAACGTAGGAGCATAGAGAAATCCTCAATGAAAGTTAAAATTATTGCTATTTTTATTATTGCCATTCTTGTAATACTTCTATTGCTCGACACGTTGTAGCATCTATTTTTCTTCCCCACAGATCAGAAGAGATGCTTTTAAATTTGTTTTTCCTATACTGAAATCACCATGTAAACTGAGAAGCTTAGTGTTTTCTTTAAATCTTTCTCTCCATCTCAATTTAAGGTGGTAATGGGCCAGTGGTTCTCATCTAGGGCACCAATTTGGTTTCATCACAAGGGCTGCCTGCAGCACATTGAGACATCTGAGGCTGAGTTCAGGCACACTACAAAAGAGTTAAATGATTAGAAATTCCTAAGGGCCCAGGGTGAGGAAGTGGCAGACCACACAATCTTTTTCCTGCTTCTGAGATATATTTATACATATGCACACATATGTACCATATACACACAATCAATAACTTTTTGAATTTCTTAGTTTTGGGGGCCATGGTCATTATAAACTTAAAGATTTTCTTAGATGCCTAGTTTGAAAAAGGTCTGAATAGTTTCAGCTGTTCGAATTGCTATGTTTGCAAATGGCTTCATAATCATGAGAATATAACTATCTCCCCCCTAGGATATGAACTGCATCAGCACAGAGATAATCCCGCTGCTGCATCCTTGGCCGCTAGATGCATTCCTGGCTACCCAGGCATGGCACATTGTAAATATCAGTGGGCGAGATGAATAGAAGACTCAGCCTTAGCCCTTGCAACGTTTCTTCTTTGCCAAAATCTATCATATCAGCCCTTTATTACACAAAGTAAAGCTCCTTCCTTCCTAAAAGTAATCAGTGCTGTGACTTCTAGTCTCTTAAAGGTAATAGAAGTTACTGCCTTTTGCCACAACACGGAAGAATCTGAAGGACCTTACGTAAGGGAAATAAGCCAGAAACAGAAAAGTGCCACATGGTCTTAGAAGCGTACATAGAAACAGAGAATGGAAAGGTGGTTACCAGGGACAGTGAAGGGGGGGCAGGGGGAGAAGTAGAAAAGGAAACTAACTTGTACTTATGAATAAATACAGAGATATAGTGCAGGGCATAAGGTTTATAGTTAATAATACTGTATTGTATGCTGAAAATTTGCTAAGAGTAGAATGTAGGTGTTTTTAATGCACATACACGGAAAGTAACTATGGAAGGAAATGAGTAGGTTAGTGTGCTTGATCATGGTCATCATTTCACTATATAAGTTTTAAAAGCAACAAGAATTTTAAAAAGTAATAGTAACCCTATGACTTCTTTTTCTTACAACTTGTTTTTATTTTATAAAATCTTTACTCTTGCTCTGTCTTATGTATGATTTCTTTTGTTCTGTTCTTTACTCCTTATTTTACCTTTTACTAGCTTTTTCCAGTGGGATTCTGATATTTTTATATGTCCCATCTATAGAATTTACTCTCAAAGAATCTGAAATGGAAAGTAAAACAGTATTTACCAGAATTTCAAGAGCTCATGAAGTGTGTACACTATTCATAAGGTAACTCTTAAATCATTCTATTTTCATTTCTGCCTGGCAAACTTTTTATCTCCAAGATAACCTTCTGCATAAACATATCTCCCCTGTGTTGTTTTACTTCAGAGTTTGGAGCTATTATCCTCAATAAAAAGAAATCAATGTTTCTAATATATGTTAAAGTATTACATAAGCAATAAAGAACAATAAAAGACCTAGGTGATCATAATACCGCTATTGTATGTGTTCACAAAGCACAGCTGTGTACCAGAATTATTCTAGATGTAATGCATATTCTGTTTTTAGCATTTGTAGTCAGTTTAAAGCAAAAGTAATAAAATATACTCTACATCATTGTAGAATATCACTTACAGAGACCACTGCAATGCACTGTGATAGCCAACAAACTTTGATCATCCATAGAATTTTTCTTTTCTTTCTTTCTTTCTTTTTTTTTTAACAGAGTCTCCCTCTGTTGCCCAGGCTGGAGTGCAGTGGTACGATCTCGGCTCACTCCAACCTCCACCTCCCAATTCAGGCTATTCTCCTGCCTCAGCCTCCTGAGTAGCCGGAATTACAGGCATGCACCACCAGGCCTGGCTAATTTTTGTATTTTTAGTAGAGATGGGTTTTCGCTATGTTGGCCAGGGTAGTCTTGAACTCCTGACCTCAGGTGATCCACTCACCTCAGCCTCTCAAAGTGCTGGGATTACAGGCATGAGCCACTGGGCCTGGACCATAAACAGAAATTAAGTTGGTGTTTTGCAGTTTTAAATCTTTGTGAACCAGCCAAATAAAACAAAATGGAACAATGTAAAGACTCTGACACCCCAAGTAGTGCTGTGGTCACTTGGGGCATTTGATTCATGATTGCATGGATAGATACATAGAGGGTAGACAGATGGCATTTTTTATCCTTTTTGCCTTATATTAGTTTTTGAAAAGTTAAAGTTCCAAATGTTTTGTAGTATTTTGTAATATCTCATAATAAAAAACCTGAATTAGTATTATTTGTGAGGATACATATGTGAATAGACAGATGTAGAGGCTTTCTAAAACATGTTGAAGCTATAGCTGCTTTATTAACAGCTCCTTAACATTATTTTGAGAAGAAAAGTTTCCCATGGAACTCAGATTGAGGCAGAAGCACCATTCAGAAACACATGGCATTTTTATGATGTCCTCACTCAACCACTTCTCCCTTACTGTTCCTACTGCAGGAATGAGTAAGCTAGTTTTGAGATGGAAATGCAGGTCATTATCAGATTTTTAGCATATCCTATAAAACTACTCATTTTTAAGAGCAGCTCTCCCACTGTGACATAAATCACTGGAGTATTGACAATGGATCTCATTTATCTTTGTAGCTTCTATGTTCCTTGTTGAGGTAAATTAAACTGAGTTCGTATATGGAGGCCTTTAAATCTAGAGACAATGAATCCTGCTTATCTAAGGATGTTTTTCCTTTACTTTCAAAAACTCCTTATTTTTTGTATGTTCTCAAACCTAGGGAACACCCCACTATAAATCCTGATATCCAAGGTTCATTTCCCAACATTTTTCCAGGGGCAGAAGAAAGAATCGTGAAGGCAATGTGGGATCTCTCCTGAGCCTGGTAGCCAGCATTCCTCTCTGGTATTTCTTTCTTTGCCCTTCTCTCCAACTTGGAAATCACCGCATCATCCTGGGTGTTCAAGAATCAGTTCTTTATCACTTTCTCCATCAGCTTAATCTTCAAAGGGAAATTTTGTTAAGAATATCTTCTTCCTTTTAAAGATCGTATTGATATTTCGTGTTTTTTAGCATAGTCTCTCATTCCTTTTAAACAGGGATTTGCCAACTTGAGCATAAAAATTATTCTTCTGCATATAATTGCAGAAATTGTGTATATTTTTGGTTATTGCAACTTAAAAAATGTAAGATGTATGTGGGGAAAATAAGAGTAAATTGCAAGAAAAGTGATAATCCTTAATGAAGATGCCAACATAAAAGGACATTTCAGTCGGAAGAAGTAAATGGTGAATGGACATTGGCTAGAATTCTATAAAACGTGGCACATCCCAACAATTTCATTCAATGAACTTGACTGAGGCCTATCATGCGGTTGGCACTACTAAGTGCCTGGGGTAGACATGCATGTGTGCATACACATATTGACATACTACCCATGTGTGCACACATTCACGTAGACAGGCTATACTATTTTACACAGGTACGCACTATTGTACACTATTTTAAGTCCATACACTATTACACAGGTCACTATTTTAAGTCCATAATTCAATAAGGGAAACATAGTAAAGAGAAAAATATATGCTATCAAGAAGTCAAAAAAGAAAAAGAGCCCTGAAAAAGCACTGCTTGTGGGAAGTAGTAAAAATTCACAAAATAGGTAGCATTTGATTTGGAACATAAAGAAAACAATTATTCCAGGTAGTGAACACTGGAGTTTTCTAGACTGTACAAAGAGTCTTTAAATGGATTGGTGAGTTCAGAGAAGTATAAAATGTTTCTTGTAGTTTTTTGCAAACAGGGGAATGATGAGGGATGAGTCTGGGAAAACAGATTAGGACCAGATCATGCTGGTTCTTGCAGTCCATGCCAAGGGACTTAGATTTTAGGCTGTAGGCAATGGAGAGACAGCTTTAATTAAAGGATGGCATGATCAATTTTATGTTTTGAATGAAACAATGATTCTTTTATTGGAAGAATGCAGAATTCAGAGGAATGAGGAGAAATTTAAAGCACATAATTAGATAAAAAATTTTAAAACAGTACAAGAGAGACTTTAGACGAGACAAGGTTACTCCCACTGTAAAAATTATTACTTATGCATATCTTATTATAAATATCTTCATGGATTAAAGGTAGGAGAATATAGCATGAATTAGACCAGAAATTGTATGTTTGACAGTTGGGTTAACCATCCTGTTTTCTTGAATACTTCCCTGTTCTTAATAAGCACTCAACAGATACTTGAAAAAAAATGTTTATAAGACACCAAAGTTTTGGACACATAAAACAGGAATGATTTAGAGCTTTAATATACACTGTTATGACTGAAAGAGAAAAGATGACATAGTCTGACTCTGTCACATACTGTATGATCTTAGATAACTCACATAACCCTTATGTACACAAAATTGCAATAGAAATCCCTTCTATAATATAGAAGCCTTCAGGATACCACTTTTTATTTTTTCCCCCACTACCAGTGTCTTCAGATTGTATGAGACACCTGATTCTAAGCTAAGTCCTAGTAGAAAGTAATATAAAAATTGGTTCATTTAGATTTGACTTGATATTATAAGAAAGGAGGTCTGGGGCCCGTTCAACATTCTGGTTAGGAGAGCAGGGAAAAATGAGAGCTTGAAGAAGCCTTGGTATCTATGAAGCTAGTAGATTTCTCTAAAGTACCCTCAATAAATGCATTCTTCAAAAAATAAGACAAAAGTTATGCAGAAAGATAAAATATGATTTAGGTCTAATGGAGCACAGGAGCTGGGATCTTTCCAACTGCCCTGCAGTTCATCACTGCGGTTTTTGAATTGTCATTTGGAACTAGAAATCTACCTGTTCGCCAAGTTTTATCAAGTTCTTGGGTAGCTTGTCTCCTCCTCAGCCTTCTGGGATGGTACCAGAGTCTAGTGTGTTTATTGTTTATTTTCCAAAGGAATAAGGGGCTGGGATCCCCATTTTACTCCTTGTTAATCATATGATGAGTTAATAAGTAACTGTTTCCATTTCATAAAAACTCTGAAAAGAAGCAGTGTCTTAAATAAATGAAAAATGCCCTTTTTTATCCATGATGGAGCCAACTACTTCTACTGTTTAAGAGGTTCGGCAGAATTGGATGAATTTCCATCCCTTTGAGAGGCTCCTGGAGCCCACACAGACTAAGGAATTGGGCAAGATCCATGAAAGACAAAATAATCTCTTTGAGTAAGAAAGTGATTTGTCTGGAAGGATCATTTATAATGTGCTTAAGTCAGGCTGAGGCTTAACTCCATTTATTTCTTTTATGTTGGATGTGGAGAACTGCAGGGACAAATCCATTGCCCGGAACTGGAAGAAATCCCATGTTTGCCTTTGTACCATCGACAGTTTTTCATACTAGTTAATTTTTGGCATTAGGAATAGTCTACCCTGCCTGTTCAAAAGTCATCTGGTGTCAACAGTTCTGCAGGGATGCGATTTATCTTGGATTTGCAGGGGAGCTGATTCCACAACCTTCATTGCTAAATCATTTTGACGTTTAACAACCTTTCCTGCCAGGAAGTTCTTTCTTATATCGGAGGGGTCGGCAGCCTCTGGCAGGCATTCTCAATCTTTTGATTAAGAGGAGATTATTTTCATTTCCCAAAGCTTTAAGATAACTAGCGAGGGCAAAAGAGGGTTGCAAAACATGCTAGATACGAAGGGCTATTCACTTTTCCCTGGTGGAAATCAGAAGAAACCTCTGGAGAAGTGCATCAACATGGATCTATTTGCAAAACAAGAGTGTACCCGCAGAATTGCCCATGTGGGCGAGGGACTGGCACTCACTCACTGTGGCTCGTGAGAGGGTGAGTATTGGATTAGAATGAAAAGCCAGAGAGGATGATAAAGAGAAAAACATGACCCAAACCAGCTTCTCAACATTCACTTCCTATGGCTACTTTCATTCTTTTTCCTCAACTCTTGCTTTTGGTGTCAATATCCCTGCTTTTAATATAAGGTTTCCGGCCATGAGTCCTTTCTGACAGTCATTAGGATCTTATGGTTTTCAGGGTGTCTCCATGAAGCACTCACCCTTATTTCCAAGTCACCTTGTTTTTCTGCTCTTCTTTTCCACCTGCTTAAATACAGCAAAGCAAGTGAGACTGGAAATCCACCCATATTCCACTCGGAATGCTCAGGGCCTTCACTCATGGGACACAATCGATGCCCTTCCTGCATTATTTTTCAGCTGTGGAAACTGGTAGGCTTTAAATAGCTTCCAAATTAGTTATTTAAAAATCACTCTTTTCTCAACTGTGGTGAGATGAATGTATGTAACTATGAAGCCATCATCAGACCTTTGACTACGGCTCAGCTCCTAGAGGTTGGAATGATGCATATTCCCAGGGTTACCCACGAAAGAGACAATTAGGTAATGCCTGCTCCCTGATCATAAGCCAATGAAAGTTTCGACTGTTTTATCTCTGCCTTCATGTAACAAGCCCAGAAAAGACGATCATGACCCAAATAGCGTGTTCTGGTTTCAGCCAGTCACTGATTTGGTGATTCACTTTGCTCTTTTTCTTCCCAAGAATCATATTTAGGTTTAGTTTTTTATATCGTTAGTATTCTCCAGAGATACAGAATAAATACAAGGTTTGATCTCTGTCCTCAAATAACTTTTGAGGAAAAACAGATACTACACAAACAATAGAACTGGAATGCAATACGTGAGAATAAGTAAGTCACACTATGTGGGAAGTAAAGCGTTTGTTCTGAGAGGTAAACCCCGTGAGACACGTCCAGTTGCAGAATGCTTCGTGGAAAAGGTTTAATTAGGGTTCCTAAATTAGAGTTGGTTTAAGAAAAAGGAAGAGAGGGCCTGAGACACCCAGCTATGGAGTCCACTGAATGAAACCAGCTGAGCGGGAAGCAGCGTCAACCTGGCTTTGCCCAGGATAGTGCAAATGAACCTTGATCAAAATTCCATTAATATCACAGAGCTGAGATGCTTTCACTCAGCTTGTGCTCTTCACCTGTTCATGGCTTCCCTGTGGCCCAAGCTTGCCGCTGGCAACAGGAAAACGTCCCTGTAAAGATTCCTTCAGAGATTTCATTTGATTCTGAGTTAATTTTCACAAAGGCCAGCAGGAGCCAGGTGGTTGGTAATTGAAGGCCAAAATAAGTCTGGAAAATCTTCATAAATTAAAGCAGTGACTGCCCTTTTGATAGCATGCTTCCAAGAACATAGCTAAGTATCCTGGGTTGCAGAAAGTTGGATGCTGATTCTGTAAACTCATATGGAAACCTCTATTGTTTCATTTTTGAGTTCCTGTTTTTGAATCAAAGTCACATAAACTTTTGAAAATTTATCTAGTGTCTTGTA
Organism: Rhinopithecus roxellana; assembly: GCF_007565055.1. NCBI lineage: Eukaryota > Metazoa > Chordata > Mammalia > Primates > Cercopithecidae > Rhinopithecus > Rhinopithecus roxellana. The sequence continues at coordinate 43,401,603 of NC_044557.1, forward strand.
GTACTCTGAATTTTAAATCTTTGCCATCACAAATACATACATTTATTGAATTTCTATTCTAGTCAAATATTTAACATGTTGCCTGTAAACATTTAAAAAATCAAAGACATTACTTCAGGGCACAAAGGGGTCTCTAGGATTAATGTGTGACAATCTAACTTTCTTTATGTTCTTCAGTGGAGTGGGAAAATAAATATACCTGGATTCCTAGAGACATTTTAAACATGCATACTAATCTTTATTCTTTTTTATATCTATTATATTTACTTTCTGACTTTAGTTTCACAGTTACAGAGGCTTCAGAATTGTAGATTAGACATAGTTCCTTTATTTTTTCTGTAATGATAAAGTTTCCTTTCTTGTATGTACACATTTTATCCCTTTGGAATTTAGGATGTATGGTTTGTAGTCCTCAACCATCTCCTAGACACATTTTTATTTCTTCAGTGAATTGAAGCACAAACTTTTTCAGATGAGTTATTAAACACATTTATATCTCTTTATGAACTTTCTTTTTGTTCATTGATTCACATGCTTATGCCTATAGAAGCACAAAACTGCCATATTTTTATTACATTTCTGGTAAGATTTTATAATTTTACATGAGTATAATGTAGGTTCTAAGTAACTGCCTTTTATGTTGAAAATTATCTCAGCTAATTTTAAAGTTTCATTCCCGGCCGGGCGCGGTGGCTCAAGCCTGTAATCCCAGCACTTTGGGAGGCCGAGACGGGCGGATCACGAGGTCAGGAGATCGAGACCATCCTGGCTAACACGGTGAAACCCTGTCTCTATTAAAAAAAAAAATACAAAAAATTAGCCGGGCGAGATGGCGGCGCCTGTAGTCCCAGCTACTCGGGAGGCTGAGGCAGGAGAATGGCGTAAACCCGGGAGGCGGAGCTTGCAGTGAGCTGAGATCCGGCCACTGCACTCCAGCCTGGGCAACAGAGCAAGACTCTGTCTCAAAAAAAAAAAAAAAAAAAAAGTTTCATTCCCTGAAAATTTTAAAATAACTTGTTAATCAAATTTCTAACTATTGAGGAAAACTGGATACCACTCCAATTATCCAGATTATGTATTGTCTCAATTACATTTTAGAATTTTTCTCACATAGATCTGTATCTTTTAGACTTTTAGTTATGTGTATTTTAGTTTTCTGTTAGAATATCTTCATTTTGTCTTCTGAAGCTATTTAGTATCATTACATTGTAAAACTATTGATTTTATTATTTAATTGGATCTGGCAAATTTACTATAAACCCTTTTAATCTACCGATGAGGAATATGTATTTTTATACAGATGGCCCATATTTAAATTCAGTCTGTCACTACTACGGTAACTTGAGACATTTTAAACCCATCTACCATTTTCTTCCCTATCAATTGAGGTGTTAGTCTTTCCCCACTTGGGCTGTTGTGAGGATTAACTGATTTAACACCTATTAAAATGCATTACACAAACATTTTCTTTATAGTAAAGCAACAGCAGTCATAATAATGGTCATAAAGAAACTGGAATTAGAGTCACAATTTTAAAACGTAAGAAATATACTTCTTAGGCTTCACGGATGCATTAATTCCTGGGGATGTTGCAGCAAAGTACTGCAAACCAAGCGGCAAACAGAAATTTACCGTCTTCATTCTGGAGAGTAGAGGCCTGAAATAAAGTGTCAGCAGTGCCACACCCTGTCTGAGACCTGCATTGGAAGCTCTCTTTGCCCCTTCCTGGCTGGATACAGCATGTTTAAACTTTTAATAGGTTTTCGTAACTCAAAACAGCCAGAGAATTAATTGGTAGTAGCAACTTAGAATTCTCTATATGTATTACTAAACAATATATCTGTTCTTTTTAATACTATTATTAATGACATATAAGGAGGCATACTTCAATAATATAGTATCAGTAACCCACAGTTAGTACACTGATTGAAAGTGAATTTAATAAATCTCTTAACAATGATAAATATGCAACTGTTTAATAAAAATCAACCTTACAATTCTTGGATAAGATATTTTTGGCTATCAATTTGCATGTCAAAAAGGGTAGAAGCTTTTGACATAGCAGCCAATATTCACTACAACCTTAAATTGATATAAATATAATACTCAGAATATTATCTAATTCTTAATGCCTCATTTAATGAGGACACATGGAAAAGAACTGAAGCTCAAAGAAAATTGACCAATAAAGTCAATTCAGTAAGAAGGCTAAAAGGAACAGTACATTTTTGGTACAGTACTTTGAATTCTGAGGTCCATATATTTCTTTTGGGTGCCATTCCTGGTATCCAGACCCTGAGAAGGCAGTCATCAGGGATGTGAGAGTGCTGATGCAGTGAAACTGAAGTCTGATGGTTTTCAGGGACAACAGGATAAGCCCTTGAAACACAATTGTCCTTATAATCAATATACCTCCTTCAACTCATTGTACGTTTCCTGATGATTTTCTCTCAACCTAACACTGGTTAGAATAGTTGAACCAATGGCCATTTCTTCAAATTAGATGATGCATGTTAATTCCTAAAGACATTTTTACAATCTTTTTTTTTTTAAATTAGTAAACAATTAGCAAAATGATTATATCCACCTAACACTGATGGCTGACATTGTTTCAGCTCCCCAACAGATGGTGCTATTGAAACTAAGTGTACAATTTGCTATACCTCTGTCATTGTTTCTGAAAAAGGTTTCTAGAGTAGAGTTTTCCATAATCTTCTAAAGATTTGTTGTTTAAAAATGGGTATTGGTAGTCTCTGCTCTTTCATTAAAAGCAGTTTCTCTCCAACCCCTAATTTTAATGAAAGTACAAAATTCTTAATTCAGGATGGAGTGTAGTTTTAGTGATCTTGACACACTAAAAGCTTGACACACTAAGCTGGTTTGAAAACCAGCTTTCAAACTAATTAAAATCTTCATGAATATTAAATATTAAAAATTAAATGGTTTTCAAAAAGTCAACATTGTACACTAAACTCTGATAGAGTTAATATCATTGTAACTTCAGACATCTATTTGGATTATACATTAGTTGACAGAATCTGATAGTTTTTTTGTGAGCTCAGAATTAAGGAACTGTAATTTATTCAGGGAAATTTGAAATCTGATTAAAAGTGTGTTTTCTATTTTCCTCTCCATAGCTATAGTTCATAGCTTACTCATTCAGTTTACCTTTTTTCCACCAATTCCTCACTACAATGTCACTTGGGTTCTTATCCAACTGTATCTTAATACATCTTCCATTATTTCATTCATTATCTTTTCAGTATGCATTTGCTGTGCCATTATCTTATTCCAAAGTTGTCCCAGACCTTGAATATATCCAGAAGAGTAAAAGAAAGTAAAAAACTAGAGCCTCAGTCTTCAAGGATTTTACAATCCACTGGAGGTGATCAATACACTAAAAACATAGAGAAAAATATCACAAGTATTGTATATTCTCAAATTCCTAACACTGTAACTAGTAGATATTAATATATTAACCATTCAATAAATAAGTGTTGAGTGAATGATGGATAATCCTACTTATTACCCTATGATATTACCCTATGGTCTGACTCTGTGTCCCAACCCAAATCTCATGTTAAATTCTAATATGAATTGTAATCCCCATGTGTTGGGGGAGGGACTTCATGGGAGGGGATTAGATCATGGAGGGGGGGTTCCCCCACGCTATTCTCAAGATACTGGGTGAGTTCTCATGAGATCTGATGGTTTTATAAAGGGCTTTTCCCCCTTTGCTGGGTGCTCATTCTCTCTCCTGCTGCCCTGTGAAGAGGTGCCTTCCACCATGATTGTAAGTTCCCTGAGGCTTCCCCAGCCATGCAGAACTGAGTCAACTAAACCTCTTTTCCTTATCAATTACTCAGTCTCAGGCAGTTCTTTATAGCCCGTGAGAATGGACTAATACACCCTAGAAAATTTTGCTATTTAAATATATAAAATGTGTCAAAAACACATCCTAGACATTTTGATAATAGCGATGGAAGTATTATAGGCTGTTAAGAGAGAGTTGAGCTGAAATATTGTAAAAATGGCCACAGAATGTCACTGTTACTATGTAAACCTGTATAGGACCTTTATCAGGCTTAAAACTGTTCCCTAAGAGCAATTTATTCAGATGAGAGTTTGGATTTTCTGTTTCTTCTTTGGTATGCATGACTGTGCTCATTTATTGTTTTGCTCAGAGACCACACTGTGTTCCAAGTGTTCTTTGTATTAATAAACACTAAACTGATGATTCTCCTATTATTTTTGTAACTTGATTAGACAACACTTAATATTAACTATTCTTGACTCACATTAATACATAGAATTTGCAAATTAGCCAACGATGATTTGCAAATTGAAGTTAATTAGAAAGTCCTAATACAGCACCTCCTAAAAAGGCCAAAACACTTTGCATAGAAATAGCCAATTTAGAAGTCACAATTTTCCAATTGCCTTTTGGCAAACAATTATTTCTTTGAGATGTCCTTGGGATTGGGGTGAAAAGATAAATATTCACAACATTATTGAGGACTTAGAAACTGAGTATAAGTCCTTTTTCTAAGCAGTTGGGACTGAGCTACCATTCTATTAAGAAGCTCATATTTGTCCAGTGGACAAATTTAATAATTTAAGAAACTGCAGTAGCTCATCACTGAAAAGAAAGATGATTTAGAGAAGAGTTTAAGAAATAGTAAGACCATAATAATCCATTGAGATCTTAATGTTATTGGTAGTCTTTATTCTTCCTTTTCATTGAATTTGAGTACGAAAAAAAAGCAAAAGTAATTTTGACAATAATAATGCTTATAACTGACTCAAATTTATCTAAAATATAGGATAGCATGATTATAAGAGATGACTAAAATAACTAAGTGAAATTAATTAGAAATCAGAAAATGCTATAATACAATTTACCACATTAATTTTTTTAAATGATACAACTCTCTTGATATATGCTAAAAAGAATGATACAATTCACCCACTGATTCTCAGAAATTAAGAGAGTTCCTCAGAAATTAAAAATAAATTTCTCAGAAATTAACTCTGAGAAATTCTAAAAAATTAAAAATAAAAGCCTACTTAATATTATGTAGGATGGGTACAGTGGCTCACACCTGTAATTCCAGCACTTTGGGAGGCCGAGGCAGGTGGATCACGAGGTGAGGAGTTTGAGACCAGCCTGGCCAACATGGCAAAACTCTGTCTATACTAAAGATATAAAAAATTAGCCAAGTGTGGTGGCACACGACTATAGTCCCGGCTACTCAAGAGGCTGAGGCACAGAACAGCTTGAATCTGGGAGGCAGAGGATGCAGTGACCCAAGATCGTGCCATTGCACTCCAGGCTGGGCAATAGGGTGAGACTCCATCTCAAAAGAAAAAATATAAATATACAAATAAATAAATATATATATATACACATATATATACACATATATATATACATATACATATACATATATATACATATACATATATATACATATACATATATATACATATACATATATATATATACATATATACACACACATATATGTATACATATATATATACATATATACACACACATATATATGTATACATATATATATACACACATATATATACATATATATGTGTGTGTATATATATATATATATATATATTAGACCACCCGACTATCCAACAACAAAGAGCATATGTGATGTAGAACTTTTATACTCAGTATTATCATGAAATTTTCAATAATAAGTCACAGTTATTTCTACGAGTAAAGACATGAAGAGAATATTCAATGTAGAACCGTAAGTTCTAGGCAGAGCAATAAGGCACACAAATGTTTTTAAAAGCAAATATATATATATATATATATATATATATATATATACATTTCATAATTTGCACAGCATATAATCTGGTTTGAAAATTTCATATAATTAGCAGAATATTAAGAGATAAGCTATTACAAAGCTAAGAAGAATTTGGCAAAATTTATAGATATGTGATTAATTTACAAAAAGACCTAGCACTAACATCCTAAGAAATGCACTAGAAAGTAAATAACAAAAAGCCACAAAAATAGCTAAAAGTTGACTTCATGGAGCATCCACTAGAAATTTATGGGGAAAAGTAAAATTAAATTCTGTTAAAAATATGATAAATAAGGGCAATTGTATTCATAATAATTTCAATGAAATTGTCATTAAAATTTCTGCAGTGTATTTTTCCAGGGGAGTTGAAAAATGACCTTCATATCCACATGATCCTACAATTTATATTTTTCTATGATCTGCGTCTTAAAACACAGAATATTTGAAAAATAAGGCCAAGGGAACTAAAATTCCTCTACCAAATATTGATATGTAAAATGCTGTGGGAAAAACACAGCGTACAGTAAATTAAAGAAACAGACAAATAAATTAATGGAATGAAACAGAAGTTCTAAGAAAGAGACTGTGGATGTAGGAGGCCTTGGTGTTTGAGTTGAATGGCAGCCCAAACCATTGAAGAAATGACAAGTGCCATGGGAGGTACTAGTGGGAAACTAGCTCACCAAAGCACATTTTAATCTTGAATCTCTACATCATACCTGTTCAGAATAAATCTCAACAAATTGATAACTAAAACATTAAATATAAAACTGAAACTAAGAGGAGAAAATTTCAACAATATGTCTTTATAACCGTTTGGTAAAGGCAAATTTGTTAGCCTTAAAAAAAATCTTAAAACATAGTGAATACATCATTGGAGTTAAAAACAGCAAAATTAAGCATTTGTGTTCACCAATAGTCTTTGCGTACAAAGGAAAGATGTAGGTGATTGATTGGGAGAAGATATTTACAATAATGGATGCCAACAATAAGTTAATATCCAGAATCTATAAGGAGCACTGTCAATCAAAAGAAGTTGCCAAGAAAGAAAGAAGTTGTGATGTCTAGGATGTCATTGGAGAGATCATCAACTGCAATAGTAATCAGAGAGCTAAAACAAAAATAATGAGGCACCAACAAGGTTAAAAAAAAAAAAAAAAAAAAAAAAAAAAAACAGAGAACAAGAAACGCCAGAAAATAACAAGTAGTGGTGTGGATTTTGAGGAAGAGAAGTTTCCTGTATTGCTAATTGTTATTGAGTTAAGATGAGAGGATTAGTGTGAGCCCTGGTCCAATATGACTGGTGTCTATAAAAAGCGGAAATCTGCAAACACACAGTGCATAAAGGGAAGACAATGTGAAGACACAGGGAGAAGATGGCCATGTGACTGGATGGATGCATCCACAAGCCAAAAATTGCCAAGGATTGCTGGCTAACACCAGAGGCTACAATGAGCCACAGGAGGATTCCCTCCCAAAGCCAGAGGGACTCTGGCCTGGCCAACACCTTCATCTTGTATGTCTAGCATTCAGGACTATGAGGCAACAAGTTCCTGTTATTTAAACCACTTAGTTTTTGATATTTTGTTATGGCAGCCCGAGGAAAATGATATGTATTTTTATTTAAACGTGTGAATATTTCGGAGAGTAGTCTACACTGTGTCGTTATGTATGTACCTTAACAATGCAGAAATTCCACCTATGAGGACAACACCGGAGCATCTCTCTTTAAAAAAAAAATTAAGTTCTGGGGTACGTGGGCAGGATGTGCAAGTTTGTTACACAGGTAAATGCGTGCCATGGTGGTTGGCTGCAACTGTTAACCCATTGCCTACATATTAATCCCAGCATGCTTTAGCTATTTTTCCTAATGCTCTCCCTCCTCCCACCCCAACAGGCCCCAGTGTGTGGTGTTCTCCTCCCTGTGTCCATGTGTTCTCATTGTTCAGTTCCCACTTGTAAGTGAGAACATGCAGTGTTTAGTTTTCTGTTCCTGTGGATAATGGCTTCCAGCTTCATCCATTTTCCTGCAAAGGACATGATCTTATTACTTTTATGACTGCGTAGTATTCCAACAGAATTTTGTATAGTTTTGTTAAACAATCTAGACATAATTTCCTGCAGAATCAGAAAGTTGAGAAGTAGAACAACGCAGTCAGCCACCATTTAAAATCAGTCATTACACTGAGTGATGTTTTCCCTTAAAGCCTCAGATTATAGTCAATGAAGCCTGATTTAACTAGGCCACCTCCTAATAGAGGAAGTATTCCTTTCTCTGAATCAACATTTAAAGAGATTATATAGCAATATTTCTGGAATGCACCCAAAAGCTTATTCTCGAAGAGAAAAAAAGCTCAATCTACTTGACATTCTGTCCCAGGTTTTCCCAGGCTAAACTCACCTCAAAAGGATCTCTAGAATCATTACATATTAAATACGAAACTCCTTTGCAGATTTTAGTTTAATCTGCATTCACCACATAAGAAAACAGACAGGTCACTTGTTAATGCAAACCAGCTTGTTGGACAAGGGAAAACTGTGCTGCTTCCTCTGTTAATAAAGCTTGTGATTTTGCTGTGGTATCATTTTCCACCTAAACTAGTAAGAATCTTAATCTGTTGGATAGTAGCCTTCAAGGTTTGGTAAGTTTTTATTAAGCTTTTACCAAATATATCTCTTACCCTATACATTAAGTAACCTCTAATTTATCACTCAAACCAGAACACTGTTGAGAGTCAAAGTAGATGGTCAGCTGAATCCAACACGAAAACAATAGAGAGAAAAGTAGAACTTTGTCCAACTAGGGCACATTTGCCTTCCGTTTTTAACTTAACATTGGCTGTACAGATAAAATCATCAATTCATAATGCTAAAGGCCAGGTATGAGGGCAAGAAAGAAAAGGAGGAGTTTTAATCTTCAAAAAGGTTTTTCATCTTTTAGTTTTTGTAAGTAATTACATTTTTAGCTCATGATAGAAATCAGACATTAAGGAGGATTTAGAGGCTTACAGTAAGCATTCTGAAGACATTTCTTTCATAGTATGTCAGTGTGAGCACAGCCTGCACGGAATAAATGTTTTGATTATGGAAGGAACATTTCAACGTGCTGTGTCGCTGCTGGGCAGAACTGAGTCCTACCCTTGCTCACCACTATGTTTAGCAAATTTTCTACTAACAGACCCTTCCACTAGGTATCCACTTATGCATTGAACATCAAATTAATGTAGTTTTTAAAGGTATTTTTATGACAAAGATTATAATTAATGTTCAAAATTACTCTGAAATGTGCCTAACTCTAAATTTTTCAAGGGCCTTGTGGCTAACACCATTTTTTTGTTTGTTTGTTTCCACTGCTCTTACACTGCTCTTACCAGTCTCTTTACCTTTTGTGAACCATGATTCCATCCACAAAAGGAAGGAGGAGAAACTCATCTCCCACATCCAAATTCATCCTCCCGATTGGTTTGTAAATACATGATGGTTGCTATTTGATCCAAAATGATACCAGAAGTTCCATAAATTTGATTTTATTCATTGGGTTTTGTACTTTATTACTATGGAGAGTTGGGAAAATGTTGATAACTGATTATCATTATTAACCAATTAGTTTTGAGCACCAGTGTGAGGTATAAGGTGGTCAGATACTCGAGATCAGAGAGACCTTTGTGCTGATTGAACCTCCGTGGAGATAAGACGTGAAGCACCTTTGGTGGTATCTGTGCTGTGTGTGTGCACAGGTTTTCTTCGGTAGTAAATTGTCTTTAAGTTACTGTGCCTTACTTCTCTCCTGGAATTGAGAGCCATGAGGTCTTGTGTTGAGCAAAATTGTGGGTCCCTGGAGAAAATGAGAATAGATATCCTTAGAAGTTTGGGTAACTGTCTCTGTCTCACACAAAACAGAGATGATTGGATACCCTGCTTTGAATCTTCAGTATGAAAAGAATGAGTTCTTCTCTAAACATACGGAGAGAAAGGGGCGAGTTTCTTTTTCTATGTCTGTGTGAGTCAGATATTTGTATGTCTGCATCATTTCTGGCAGCTCTTGTGACAGTAGTGTGCTATCGTTTTGGCATAAATCATTCTAAAGTCTTTTGGCCACTCATACTTTCAAACAGCCAGTGCACCTACTGCTAGGACCCAGATGCCCTAAGCAGGTCCAGGATCTGGGGAGATGGCTCAGATAAGCCTGTAAATGATACAGACTGGGCAGACAGCAAAATCTCTTTCATTTAGAAGCCATTTAGAGCGGTAGCATTAACCAGTGCCACATACGGTCTCCACACTTGCCTTTAAGGGTCTTCATATTATAATACAAGAGAATAATATCCACAATGAGAACAAACAGTTCATTTTTTAATAATTTGGACAACAGATAAGGGACTGGTACTATTGCATTTAGAGAGATTTCCATCCAAGCTACTGGCAAATAATCTGACCTTTAAATCGTGAATCTTCAATTATGTAAGAGACATATTCACCCATACAATCTAGCCCCAATCCATCTTCCCTTTAGGAATCTTATGTAATTCAAATATTAGGTACCAAAACATAATTTTAATTTGCTAAAGAATATCTTTAAAGTAATTCTAGTGAGTCCTTTGATGCAGAAAATAGTCTTCTTTAAATTTTTTTATATAAGATTTATTTTTAATCATTTAAATTATAATTTTATATGAATAAATATAAACAAGATACAGGTAAGCAAAACTATGGAAATAAAATCAATATTAATTTTAACAACTAATAGTGACAACTTAATACCTATGAGGTATATCATTTCAGACTTACATCAGAATGCACACACTTCATATTTGTAAGGACATTTCTGTACTGAAGGGACTTTACAGGAATTACTGTACTTAACTTTTTTGGTAACCAGACTTTCTTACTCATCATTTTCATCATTAACTTATGTAGAGGATTTTAAAAAATTGTTCTATCTTTACACTTTAAGAAAATGGATTGTTTTACAAGTTGTACATGTCTTTGCACATAAGTGTCCATCACATTTGAAGTTTTTATGGAGCTTCAGGAAGTTTTAGGACATTCATACTTGAAAGCAATTCCTCCAGGTCAACTGTGCTTGTGGAATTATTCCTACCTGAGGCTCACAAAGCGTGGTTGGTAGCTGAAGACCCAAACCTCACGTTGAAAATCATGATCACACTTGTTTCTGACATAAGTTGGTTATTGTAATTCTTGCTTCAATGCTAGAAGATCTTTGTGGCTGGATACTTCCTTTGCTGTTGGAAATTGAAGGATGGTCCACCTTTAGGTGGTACCCATGTGGCGTTCTTTCTCAGCCACTCTTGAGTTGTAACTGAGAAGCTCTGTTCCTGTGCAGTCACTACAGCTTTGTCAAATCTTAGTCCAAGAGGTGTCTGCACTTGGCTTGCCTTTTGCACTTGCAGTTAATTTCTGAAAATCTTACATAACTCTTTGATATTGATATTATCGATATTGATACATATTGCAAAATGTAAAATAATACAACACAGTAGGTTGGTGTAACTCTTGCCTAATTCATGTCAGATTTGATGGACTACACATTAAAATTACAGCTACTTAAAAAGATATCATAACTTTTAAAATTATTTCGAATGTGTAGCTGAGCCAAAAGTATATATCACTCAAAGTTAATCACTCCAGAGACTGATAAGAAATAGCTTGATATCTAAAACTTCATGAAAGATGTCCTTTTAAAATGCAGTAAAAGATTAATTCTCATTTTTATTTCTGTTTTGACTTCACATTTACAGCTAGTCACTTAGCTTTTAAAAGATGTTTAGGTCAGGAAATTGTATTACTGTTCAAATTTAATGATGTGTTTTTGATAATTGGTATATTTAAAATAATTTACACATTTTCAAGGGAAATTAACTAGGTTTGATTGCACATATTTTTAAAATTCTAGTGGAATACAATAGGCACACTGTACGAAATCTATTTTAAAATGCTACTAAGTATTTAATAAAATGTTGGACAAACAGATCCAATTACATTATGAGAAAATCTAAATGTCAAAATTCTTCTAACAAATTGTAGCTTTTTAAGTCAAATATTATTTGAAATAAATGGAACATTTATAAAAAATATATTTTTACTTGGTTTAGGAGTTTTTATTGCTGAAGCTTTGTGAGAATGAGATTTGAAGTGTACAAACATCACATTTAGTGAGCTCCATGAGACATCCAAATTATTGGTTCTCATAGCAGCTTATTGAAATCAATGCATTCCTCAAAATTTACATGTCTATATTCAGAGAATCTACAGATTAAATATGACAGGATCATTTTCTTTCTATAATGAATGAATTTGTAAGTAAATAGACCCAAGAAGGTAAGTGCTATTACCATCCTTCTGAAAACACTGAACATGTTTGTGAACAAGTTAAGCACTAAGGTAAATTCATTTTGTTTATTGCTAGGTTGGGGTGTGTCTGTGTGTGTGCACGTGTGTGTTGGACACATATATATGCTAGGCAAAATTAGCATAAGGGCTAAAATAAAAATCAGCTCATCTTTCTGTTAAAATTGGTGTACCAGACCATCTGGTGGCTCATGCTTGTGATCCCTGTGCTTTGGGAGACTGAGGCAAGAAGATTGCTTAAAGCCAGGAGTTCCAAACCAGCCTGGGCAACATAGCAAGACCCCCATCTCTACCACATTTTTAAAAAATAAGCCACATGTGGAGGTGCACACCTATAGTTCTAGCTACTTTGGAGGCTGAGGCAAGAGAATTGCTTGAGTCCAGGAGCTCAATACTGGAGTGAGCTATGTTCACACCAGTGCATTCCAGCCTGGGAGACACAGCAAGACCCTATCACAAAGAAAAAAAAAAAAAAAGTGATGTGTGGAAAGGAGAACACTTTCATTATTCTATTATCAAGAATATTTGAATAGACAGAAAACAGAAAAATAAGTACAAATATAAGCACATGTATTAATTTGCTAAATTAATAAGCACCTTCATTAATTTAGCAAATATATATGTTAGGGTTGCTTACATCTCATATATTAGACAATGTAGATAAAATAAGTAAAATTCTTTGACCTTTATAAACATATGACTAGTAGGGGAGGTTATTGAGGATGTCCATGAAATTAATCATGGCAGGTGCTAAGATAATAGTCTGTGAAGAGTGGTGTTGGGACAAAGGTGGGAGCCAGCATTCCTATGAAGCTGCCTTCACAGGACATCAGGTGTTTATCAGGTGAACACTCCACATAAATATGTTTCAGTCAAGAAATAACAAGAGCAAGGCATCATGGGCAGGAGACACACATAGGCCAGAGAGCTGTATAAACTTCCTGGTGGTTTGAAATGATGCTTCAGATGTGTACATTGGTTGGGTATTTCATTCAGTCAGTTAAGGTCATACAACCACAAAAAGTGTTTTGGGTTGTTTTTGTTTTTGTTTTTTTGCTTTTGTGACAATGAGCCTGAGAGCATCAGTTGCCGGAGCTGGTTTGGAACACAAGATAGCTGCTGAGTGTTTATCTCTCTACAGGCTTTGCCTTATCCAAAGTATTCTTGAAGATAAATTCAATCCACACCAGAGGATGAAGGCTGTTAAATATTCCAAGCATAACTGAGGAGTAATTATTTGTGTGGATTGTCACAGCATGGACCCTAGTACCCTTCTAGGGTATTATGGAAGCCATTATAAGGAAAACCTAACAGAATGAGCAGAGAGAAAGATTGATTGAATTGCTTGCCTCAATACGATTCTCAAATGTAGAAGACGGGTTTGAAAAAGTCAATGCTTACCTTTTACCAGTTAGCCTTGTTTTTCACAGGGGAAAAATATATATTTGGGATGATTTCTTTTAATAAATTTTTAATTTTAGAACAGTTTTAGATTTCCAGAAAAGTTACAGATAATACAGAGAGTTCCCAGGTACTCCCCATCTAGGTTTTCCTAACAGTAACATTTTACCTTGGTGTGGACATTTGTTCCAATGAATAGTCCAATAATAATGCATTGTTTTCAGCTAAAGTTCATACTTAATTGAGATTTCCTTAGTCCTTGCTTAACTCACACCTTCTGTTCTGGGATTTCACCCAAAGCATCACACTGCAGTTAGTTGCCGTATCTCCTTAGGGTCCTCTTGCCTGTGGGATTTTCTCAGGTTTTCACGATTTTGATGACCTCAACTATTTGAGAATTGCGGATCTATATGTTGTGGAAATCCATTAAATTGAGATTCATTTCGTGTTTTCCTCCTCATAGACTGCAGTTATGGTCATTTGGGAGGAACATCAGGGTTAAACTGCCACTTTTATCTCTTTAAATCAAAGGTACATATTATATATATTACTTATCAATGTTGATACTGACCTTGGCCACCTAACCATGGCACTGTTTGTCAGTTATTTCTACTATAAAGTTTCTCTTCCCCTGTTTGTATACCATTCTCTTCGAAGAAAATTACCATGTGTACCCCAAACGTTCATTAGTGGAGAGGTGCGCTCCATCTCACTGAGGGAAGAAGAGCTGCAGAAGTTATTTGGAATCTTACTTCATTCAGAGTTCTTCTGTTTTCAACTATTAATTAATTGAGTCATTTATTTATAACTGTATGGACTCCTGGATATATGTTTTACACTTTAAGTTATCATCCTACTATTTTATATATTTTGTTAAATTGTGTCTCCTTGACTACTGGAAATCCTTGCCATCAGATCTTGTGTCCCTTTGACTTACCACTGGCACTATGTGTGTGTGTGTTGAGCAATTTCTTCCTTTCTGGCCCTGCAAGACACTCTAGATTCATCTTGTGAATTCCCTTCAGTCCTAGAACCAGCCAGTTCTCCAAGGAATCCTGGTTCTAGTGGAGTCTGATATTAGAAAACAAGACCTGGTCATTAAGTGCACTCATTTTTAATAGAGTATCATTGATTATGGGCCCCTCAGCTTCTAGAAAAGGAGTGACATATACCTACAACCTTTTTATAAAAACTTATTTATAAATATTTCCATATATAATCATCTGTATCTATACAGGTAAGTTTGTACTGATGACTTGGTACTGATGAGTTGGTACTGATGATGTCTCGAACTCATGCGTGATCACATGGATCATTTTAGCCTCTCCTTTCTCTGTAAACTTTCACACTGAAAGTAAGAAAACAGATTCCTATTTTCCACATGCATTTAATTAGTAATTCAATACCAGTATATAGTATAGAAATATTGGAATTGTTAACTGTAGCCATGTAGGAAATCACTTCGCCAACCATAATAAGGGTGCTTATGTACAGTTCCTTTTGCTTTAAGTCTTACCAGTCTCCACTCATTTCCAAGGTTCATGTAGGTCGGCACCTTTTCCCTCACCACCTTTGTCACGTCGTTTCATACATTTGTAAAAGAGACAGATTCTCTTGTTACATTATGCCTTCCTTTCTAGGATCCTCTTACCTTCTCATATTTTTTAAATTTGCATATGTTAAGATCAACTGTGTGCTGTAAAGACATATGGGTTTTAATAAATGCATAATGCCCTCTTTTTACTTATGCAGAAGAATTTCACTGCCTTAAAGAATCCCCATTGTGAACACATTGGTATCCCTCCTCACCTCTTCCAGTCCCATGAAAAAGCTGATCTTTTTATCTCTGACTTTTCCAGAGTGTCAGATAATTGGAATCACATAATAATGCAGCCTTTTCAGTTTGACTTATTTTAATTGGCAATGTGATTGAAGATGCTACATATGTGTTTTCACAGCTTGATAGCTCACTTTTTGCTACTGAATACTGCCTTTTATAAATGTACAAGAGTTTGTATGTCCCTTGACCAATTGAAGGATATATTGATTGTTTCTAGTTCTTAATGATACTGATTAAAACTGCTAGAAACATCTGCATGCACGCAAGTTTTGTGTGTGCATAGGTTTTCAAATCTATTGAATAAGTCCCTGGGAGCTTGATTGCTGAGTTGAATGGCAAAGTTATGTTTAGCTTTTTTAAAAAATTGCCAAACTGCCTTCCACTGTGGCTGTACCATGTTGCATTTCCATTAGAAATGAAGGAGAGTTGCTGTTACTCTAAATCCTGGCCATTAAGGAGTATTGTCAATATTTTTGATTTTAGACATTCTAATAGATGTGCAGAAATGTGTCATTATCTTACATTTGCAATTCCCTGATAAAAGATGATATTGACTATTCTCATGATTATCTGCCAGCTATATATCTTCTTTAATGAGGTGTCCGTTCAGATCTTTTGCCCATTTTTTAAATGAGTTGTTTGTTTTCTTATTAAATGTTAAGCATTGTATATTTTAGATACAAATCCAGCATTATATATTCATTTTGTAAATCTTTTCTCCCAGTCTATGGCTTGATTGTCATTTTTGAAACACTGTGATTTGCAGATCAGATATTTTAATTTTAATTAACTGCAAATAATTAATTTTTCCTTACATACATCATGCTTCCAAACCCAAGGCCATCTAGATTTTCTCCTATGTTTTCTTATACGTATTTTATCGTTCTTTGCTTTACGTTCAGGCCCATGATCCACTTTGAGTTAATTTGTGTAAAGGTTTATAATCTTTGTCTATTTTTTGGCATATGGAAATACAATTGTTCCAGCATCATTTGTTGAAAGGTATCCTTTGCCTTTTGTTCTTTGTCAAAGAGAAGTAAACCTAACTGATTGTATTCCTGTGGGTTTCTTTATGAACTATTTTTTTTTTATTTTAATCCTATTCTTATACTGATTTCTTTTTTTTTTATTTTTTATTTTTTATTATACTTTAAGTTCTAGGGTACATGTGCATAACGTGCAGGTTTGTTACATATGTATACTTGTGCCATGTTGGTGTGCTGCACCCATCAACTCGTCAGCACCCATCAATTCATCATTTATATCATGTATAACTCCCCAATGCAATCCCTCCCCCTTCCCCCCTCCCCCCTCCCCATGATAGGCCCCAGTGTGTGATGTTCCCCTTCCCGAGTCCAAGTTTCCTCATTGTTCAGTTCCCACCTAGGAGTGAGAACATGCGGTGTTTGGTTTTCTGTTCTTGTGATAGTTTGCTAAGAATGATGGTTTCCAGCTGCATCCATGTTCCTACAAAGGACACAAACTCATCCTTTTTTATGGCTGCATAGTATTCCATGGTGTATATGTGCCACATTTTCTTATATATATAATCTTTCTCCAAGATTGATGAAAGAAATTGTGGAGAATTGGTGTCATATTTCTTCCTTAAATGTGTGGTAGAATTCACCTGTTAAATCATAAAGATATTCTATTTTGGACAATGTAAATAATTATCATTTCAATTTCTGCAATAGACAAAGGCTGATTTCAGATTATCTGTTTCTTCAGTTTTGGGTAGTTTGTGTGTTTCAAGGAATTGGTGTTTCACTAATATGATCATGTTTGAGGGTATAGAATTGTTCACAATATTCCCTTATTACCCTTTTATTATCCATGAGATTAGTAGTGATGTCCCTCTTTCATTTCTAATATTACTTATTTGTGTCTCCTTTTTTCTGGTTATCTTGGATACAGATTTATCAATTTTATTGAGCTTTGTAAAAAACAGCTTTTTTATTTTTCTGTATTTTTTTTTCAATTTCCTTGATTTTCTTCCAATATTTACTATTTCTTTTCTTACAATTGCTTCAACTTAAATGTATCTTCTTTTTCTAGTTTTCTAAGACGTAATATTGATTGTAGACTTTTTCTAATCCATACATTCAATGCTATAAATTTCTAAGTGGTGTTTTTGCTGGATCCCACAAATTTTGATAAACTGTATTTTCATTTCATTTATTTAAAAATATTTTTAGGCCATAATTTAAGTTGTACTAGTTACTCGGCTGAGATAGGAGGATTGCTTGAGCCCTGGAGTTTAAGTCCAGCTTGGACTTGAGACTTCTTGAATTCGTGTGTTAGTCAGAAATGCGTTGTTTAATCTCCAAATATTTTGGATTTTCTAGCTATCTTTCTGTTGATTACTACTCTGATTCTGTTGATTACTAGTCTGATTCTGTTGATTACTAGTCTGATTCTGTTGTGTTCTAAGACAATATGTTGCATGATTTCTGTCAATTTAAATTTTTTAGAATGTGTTTTATGACTCAGAACATGGAATATATTAGTGAATTCTCCCTAAGAGCTTGAGAACAACATGAATTGTGCCAATTTGGGATGGAGTATTCTCTAAATGTCAGTTAGATCAAGTCAATGAATAGTCCTGCTCAGGTCAATTTTATGCTTTTGGCCTGTTTGAGCTGTTTGATCTATCAATTACTGAAGGCATGGTGTTGAAGCCTCCAACTATAACTGTGGATTTGTCTATTTTTTCTTTCAGTTCTTCTAGTTTTGCCTCATATATTTTGATGCTTTTATGTTAAGTACATATTTAGGGTTGTCGTGTCTTCTTACAGAATTGACCCCTTTATCACTGTTATGCCTCTCTCTATCCCTGATAATTTAACTTGTTCCAAACTCCTCTTGGAATGAAGATACTTTAGCTTCTCCAGTTTTAAATTAGTAAGTGTTAGTATGGTTTCTCTTTCTCTATCCTTTTATTTCTAATCTATCTTTGTTTTTATATTTAAAATCATATTTGAGGCAAAATATAACAGGGTCTTGTGTTTTCATCCACTTTGAACGTCTTTGTTCATTGGTTAATTTGGGACATTTCTATCAAAAGTGACCATTGATATAGTTGAATTGATATCTGCCATGTTTGTAACGATTTTGTATTCATTCCATTTATTTTTTTTGTTATCCTTAGTCCTCTCTTTATCTGCTTTCTTTGGTTTTAACTGAACCTTATATATCATTCTATTGTATATTCTTGTATTATATCATATATACTTGTTTATTATTTTCTCAGCAATTGCCTTAGAGTTTGTAATATACTTTTTACTAATCTATATCCACTTTCAAATGACACTATACCTCTTGGCAGATAGTGTAGGTGCTGTCCAGAGTAGTCCCATTTTTTTTTTTCCTGTACCTTGTGGCATTGTTGTCACTCATTTCACCTATTCATCCACTATAATCACCCAATGCATTGCTACCATTACTACTTTAAACAAATGGTTATCTTTTGATGAAGTAATAATTGTTTAAAAGATTATATTTACCTTCATATTCCTTCTGCAATAATCTTCTTTTATGAAGATATGAATTTCTGAAGGATATCTTTCTTTTTGTCCCTTAAAAATTTCTTGAAAGTTTTCTTACAGGGCAGGTCTGCTGGGGATCAATTCTCTCAGTTTTTGTTTGAAAAACTATTTTTTTCTTTACTTTTGAATGAAATTATCACCGAATATAGACTTCTAAGTTGATGGTTTTTGTTTTTGTTTTTATTTTCAATACATAAAATATTTCATTGTTCTCTTTTGTTGTAAAATTTCTAACAAAACCTAACCTACTGATGAGGCCATTAAAGACATTCTTTTTCTTAATTAGGTTGGTTATTTCAGTGATTTTTGTTTGTTTGTTTGTAAGAGTCTCCATTTCTCTACTTATATTTTTCATCTACTCTTGTACATTTCTTTTCCATCATTAGAGCCCTTACCATATTAATCACTGTTATTTTAAATTTCTTGCTGGATAATAGAAAAATCTGTCATCTCTACATATGGCTCTCAAATTTGCTTTGTCTCTTCAGACTGTGTTTTTTTCCATTTTCTTTTTTTAGCATGCTTTGCAATTTTCTTCCTGCAAAATGAATATGATGCACCAGTGAGTAGAAACTGGTAAACTTGTAATTCAGGCAAGGTTTTGCTTATTTGACTAAATAGTTTGGCTGTTTAATATTTGCTGTAGCTATAAACGCCAGCGGCTTCAGCTTCCTCCAGCGTCATTTCTAGTTCCCATGCTGTCTTTGGGCTTTGCTCAGAACTCTTCCTCAGAAAGAGTCTTCATCTTGCAGCTCTTTCAGCCATAAGCCAGGTATTATCCCGCAGCCCTGCTGGTAAGCCATGACCATCATGGGAAGTGTGGGGAAGGGGAACATTCTGTGATCCTGTGATTAAATCTTAGGCTAGAGGTGGGCCAGTCTCTTTGGGCTGTGATGTTCAAACATGTTTCTTAGCTTCTTTTAGGAAAGCTAGAGGGGAATGAAGGGGGAAGAAATGCCCTTTCCCCATTTGGGGTGCGTCTCTGGTGAAGTCTTCTCCCCTGATTGGTGGGCCATTACCATAGAGAATGTGCTAAGTGTACGTCACAAAGGTTATTCTTCCATTTGCTCTGCCAGAGTCAAGAGGGGCTCCATCTTGGATCTTCACCATGAGAACTTGATGAGTTTCCCAGAAGTAAGGACCACAAATGTGTGGACCCCCCTGAGACTGCTGTCCCCAGGAGATTCCCACTCTCATGCCACTCCAGTGGTTCCTCCCACTTACTATTAAATGTTCCTACCACTGTATGGACCCCCAGGTTTCTCCTCCAAGTCACATGTCTCAGCTGTGGCTCCCTGGAGCTCCCATCTCTCCAGATTTCAGGGTAGTGGTTTTCTCTGCAAACTGAATTTTCTAGTGGGTCCAAGAGCATATCTCCAAATTGGTCTTGCTGTAAGGATAGGAATGATGACTTCTAAGCCTTTTGCATGTCAGAGCTAAACCTGAAAGTCCTTACTTAGATTTATTTGTAAGGAAATTCCAAGAATATTACGTTGTGTAGCATGATAACCATGCTAACATTTAGAAAGACACGTAAATACAGAGTCACAGCTGAGCTGCTTCATGATCCATATACCTTTATTGTTCATGATTGTGTCTTATTTATTGTCCTATTACTGAAAAAGAATAAAGAAATATCAGACCATAATTGTTGAATTGATTGTCTTTCTTTTTTGATTCTCCCTCATGTATTTTGTGGATCCATTGCTAGGTTAGCATGCACTTATAATGTCTGTCTAATATACTGACCCAAGACTCTGTATTAGTCTGTTCTCACATTACTAATAAAGACATACACGAGACTGGGAAATTTAAGGAAAAAGAGGTTTAATGGCCTCACAGTTCCATATGGCTTGAGATACCTCGCAATCATGGGAGAAGGCAAAAGTCACGTCTTACATGACAGCAAGCAAGAGAGAGCGTGTTAAGGCAAACTCCCCTTTAGGACACCATCAGATCACGTGAAACTTACTGTTATGAGAACAACATAGGAAAATGCAACCCCCTTGATTCAATTACCTTTCGTCAGGTCCCCCTCTTGACACATGGAGATTATTACACTTCAAGGTGAGATTTGGGTGGGGACACAGAGGCAAACCATATCACTCTCTAATAAACTAAGTCTGGTGGCTTCACCATTTTATGCTCCCCTGTCTGTTTTCTGAAGGCATATGAATTCCAGAGGGTTGCTCTTCAGTGTGTGGCCCTGGTCCAGAAGCATTCCCATAACTTGGGAATAGAGCTACCAAGTTCAGCAAATAAAAACACAAGACACCAGGATAATTTTATATTTCAGATATACATAGAAAAAAGGTTATATATTTTTCATTGAGTATCTGAAATTCAAAATCACCTGGGTGTCCTCTATTTTTCTGTCAGCTCCACTTGGATACATTTCAGAGATGCAGAGTCAGAGACCCCACCTCAGACCTATTGATTAGACTCTGCATTTTAATGAGAACTTCTAGTAATTTGTATGTATATTAAGGTTCAAGAAGTCCTCTTCTAGTAGTCCAGTTTATGTTAGGGCAGGAAGTTCAAGTGAAGCCTTACAGTGCATGTCTGCAGGAAGTGGAAGGTCTTGAAGAGAAGCTGACCATGGTCACTGGTCACTACTTATTTCTGCAGCCCTCCAATTACACCAGCTACTGGATTTCCAAATAACATGTTTCATCAAAACAATTTCCAAGTTAATTGTAGCTCTTGGCATTAATCAGTGTTATAAAATAGCAATAATTCAAAAATGTAGTCATTAGTGTACTGCTTGTTTGAGTAAGTGTTCTCTTTATGCACACACAAAAGATGTCTAACCAAAGTCACTAGGGAATTCCTTAAACATCAAGAAATGTGGAAACATACATTGGGTTGTTGCTCCATCAGCACTCACCCTAAACTTACATCCTGTCAGGCTGTCATTTCCCTAATGATCACATTGTTTACTCTAATTGCCTTTTATTATATCAGTTATCTCACCTAACTAACATATCTGCACTAAACGTTTACCTGTAAATTAATTAAGCTGTATTTTGTGGAGTAATGGGGAAAATCCGATTATAATTCATGTTGTGACTCCATACAGTGTCACTTCTCGGTCTCTGTGGGGGGTTGGTTACAGGATCTCCCACAGATACCAAGCTCCACAAATGCCCAAGTCCCTGACACAAAATGGTATAACATTTGTATATAACGTATGCACGTTCTCCAGTATAATTTAAATTATGTCTAGATTACTTATAATACATAATACAATATAAGAGCTGTGCAAGTAGTTGCTGTGCTGCATTACTTAGGGAATAATGACAAGAGAAATGTCTGTACCTGTTCAGTGCAGACTTAGTCATTCTTGTTTATCCCAAACATGTTTTATCCATCCTTGTTTGAATCTGCAGAGGCAGAACCCATGGATGTGAAGGGCTGACTGGAGGGTTACGTGTGTGTGTGTGTGTGTGTGTTTATAACCTGAAACGTAATTCTAAATATCAGAATCCTTAAGAAAAGTTTTTATTTTTGTTTTTGTTTTTAATCCTGGGAATGTTTGTGTTTTTACAACTCTGCGATGATTTTTCCTATAAGTATCAGCTCAAAATTCTACAGAGAGAGAGATAGCTGTGGGGATGGCTCCCAGCCTCACCACTACTGCCCAGGGTGACCTTTGGCTCCTCACTTGCACTCTCCAAGCCTCTGTGTTTCCATCTTTAAAATGGGAATACCATCTCACTTACTTTTCCAATGTTATCACTTGATTCAGAAGTGAAACCTTGTACATTCAAGCATTACTCTAGTTAGTTTTCAGAATGATGATGACCTCTATTTAAAGTACACTGTTATTGATCTTAGCCATTCCTCTCTTCATGTGGATGTTTATGAAGACTTGCATTCTTCTGAGGAGTATATATTATTTGAATGTTTTCATTAAAAGATAGAATTTTACTGATCTTTATACTCTTTCTATCAATTTGCCTTTTCCAGGATGCCATCTAGTTGGAATCATATAGTATATGACCTTTTCAGGCTGGCTTCTTTACTTAGAAATATCCATTGAAAATTTCTCCCTGTCTTTTTGTGGCTTGATAACTCGTTTTTTCTCAGTGAATAATATTCCATCACATGCATGTGCCACAGTTTGTTTATTCATCCACTGGAAGTAATGATACGCAGAAAGCAAATAAGCATATGAAAGATGTGCAACCACATCGATCAATATTGAGTTTCAGATTAAAACACAATTGTGACATCACTATGTAGGTACTAGAATGTCTATAATCTAGAATATCTAGAGTGACAACACAAATTCCAGCAAGAATCTGGATCCGCAGGCACGCTCACTCATTTGCAAAATGGTACTCCACTCTGGGAGACCGTGTGGCTGTTTCTTACGAAACTAAACATCCTCTTCCCATACTTTAATAGTTACTCAAATGAGTTGAAAACATGTCCACACAAAAACCTCCACATGGGTGTTTATAGAAGCTTTATTCTCCAAATTTGGAATCATCCAAAATTTTCCTCGATTTCTTCTTGTGTGAGTTTTGGTAGATTGTGTCTTTGAAGAATTGGTTTATCTCATTCAAGTTATTCAGTTTGGGGGCATAGAGTTGCCCATAATATTTAATATCCATGGGATCAGCATTATTTAAAATAACAACCCTCTTTCACATATGGAGGCTGCATTTTGAAGGTTTTCGGATTCCTGCTTTGGCCAGATTTAAACTCACCTTCACATCAATATTTACCTGTTTTTTGTTCATATAGCCTCTGATGTACTTAACATGCTACTATGTTACCTGTGGTTACACATATTTTTATTATAATGGGGTTTATTAACTCATGAGTAAAAAAAGCTGCTAGAACAAAACTAATTATCATGAAGTTATCAAGGAGTGAAGCCTTTATAAGCTTATGCATTAGAAATAGTTTGAACTAGTTCCTGATTATTAGGGGTAATTTTTTCCTTAGTCATGCTACACACCATCATAAAAATCTTTATTTGTGTGTGTTACTTTGGTACTGGAACCCTGCTATGACCTTGAAACCAACACTCACTACCAGGCACTAGGTTGGTTGACCAAAAACACCGGAAGAGACTAAAGACACAAAATGGAGAAACCACATATGCCAAGATAAGATAATTTACTTCTGCTGGTAACCAGGCCCATATCTGGCTGTTACCTATAGGAGGCAAAATCAGAACTTGCCCTGTGGTGCACTGGGCCCTGGCGTGGTGAGTCAATATTAGTAAGCCTGTGTTATGAGGTCCCCCGGTGCTGCTCTAGATGGGTTTATAAACAGAGTTGGGTGCACTGATTGAGGTGGCAACCGGCACTTGGGAGAAAGTGGACTGTATTGATTTCTCCCACCCTGTCAAGGGCAGTGAGTTATTTTGACTGAGGTTGCAGCAAGCTCTGGATCCTAGGTTGCCCTTCCTGACTGTAGGGCCTCAGTCACCAGGATCACCCAAGGGCTCACTGTGTTTCATCCACCAAGATGGGTCACATGTCACACCAAGTCAGATCAATGGATCAATGTTCGAGTGAAGTGGGTGCTTCTGTGGGCTCAGAACCACAGAATCCACCATCTCGCCCATCGTGCACCAGCCAGAGGATGCAACTTAATAAAGTGATGGGATTGCGCACCAATTCACGTAAATAATTAAAAATAATTCTAAGTAAATAGGGCATCAAACAAGCTATAAAGTGTAACTAGATGAAAAGATGGAGGTCAGACCTATAGAAGAGGAAAGCAGCAGTGACTAACAAAGGAAGAACTTAAGGACACAGGCCCATCAAAGTGAAGGAGCCAGTAATTCTGGGAGAAGTGTCACTTGTTCTGAGTGTTGCTCAGAAGTGAAATGCAGTGAGCTTTAGGAATAAAAAATGACCCAGGAATGTGATTATTCATCTGCAGTGATATGCTTCAAGGCACTGAACATAAAAGCAAAATAATGTATCTTTCCAACAGTATGGTATTGATTATGTAAGCTATACTCTACCTGCATGACACTGATCTTTAAAAATGGTATTACAACCACATATTTAATAATAGGAAGAGAAGGTTCCCATATAATTTTAGGTGAACAAAATGAAATTACCTAACAGAATGTAATCGAGATTGTGATGGATTTTTATTTCTGTCATTTCGCTTGTCTCTTTTAAAGTGTCTATAGGGATCATGTCCAACTTATGCAACAGAAAAAAAATGCAATAAAAATTTTTATTACAAAATAGGGACTTCTGGCCTTAGCTACATAGTGATCCTCCTGACTGGGGAAAGTCGCCCCGTGGTGTGATCCTGTTCACAGGCTGGCAGCAGCGGGCCAGGAAAGAAGAGATGATGAAAAGGAAGGCAGTGAGTACCCAATGTTACCTTGGGAGTCTGTCCATGGAAGACAGGCAGCAGGAGGCCACGGGCCAGAGACAGATGCAAAGTTAAGGAAGGAGTTGACTGTTTAAATGGAAGTGTTGTGAATGATTTCTAAAACAATAGAAAGTTTGCAGGTGAAAGACAAAGATGGAATATACCAATGAACATAAATAGGGCTGACCATATTAGTCAGGGTTCTACAGAGAAACAGAACCAAATAGAATCTATTGATCTACTGACATATCTATCCATTTGTGTATCTACCTGTCTGTCTATCTAGAGAGTCATTTAGTGAGGGAATTGGCTCATGCAGCTATGGAGACTGAGAAGGTCTGCAGTCTGCACTCTGCAAGCTGGAGGCTGAGAAGGTCCGCAGTCTGCACTCTGCAAGCTGGAGGCCCAGGAAAGCCAGTGGTGGAAGTCTCAGTGCAAGTCTGAGGCCTGACTGGGAGCACAGAAGTCCCAAAGCAGAAGAGGGCAGATGTCCCAGCTCAAGAAGAGGGAATGCATTTGCCCTTTCTCTACCTTTGTTTTGGGAGACAGAGTCTCACTTTGTCACTCAGGCTGGAATACAGTGGTGCAATCTCCACTCACTGCAACCTCTGCCTCCCAGGTTCAAGTGATTCTACTGCCTCAGCTTCCTGACTAGCTGGGACGACAGGTGTGCACCACCATGCCCGGCTAATTTTTGTATTTTTAGTAGTCTCGGTTTCATCATTTTGGCCAGGCTGGTCTTGAACTCCTGATCTTAGGTGATCTGCCCACCTCGCCCTCTCAAAGTGCTGGGATTACAGGCATACGCCTCCATGCCTGGCCCTTTCTCTACCTTTTGGTTCTACTCAGGCCCTCAAGGGACTGGATGATGCTCACTCACGCTGGTGAGAATGGAACTTCTTTCCTCGAATTCTATGGATTCAAGTGTTATCTCTTCCTGAGACATTCAGATATCATGTTTTACCAGCTATCTGGGCATCTCTTAGCCTAGTCAGGTTGACGTCCACTTAACTATCACATATAGTGTTCCTGATGAAATAAGGGTAGTTGGATTTCAAAGCAGAGTTGCAAATTAGTCTTGTGGGAAGAATTTGCGCCTCTATTGCAATAGGAGAGGAGACAGGTAGATGCGGGAAGAATACATGTTATTAGAAAGGTAGGTGGTTCTTTCTGGTGAATTCTAACCTGTCTTTTAAGTAAAAGGCTGGGTTCATCTTCTAAGAGTGAGTGGAGATCAGGGGTATGAGGACAGTAGTGATCATTTGGAGTAGGACTTTTGAGGCATAGGCGAGTGTGTTGACCTGAGAAATAGAGCAGGATTGTACTGTTCTGGTACTGAAAGCCCTTGGGCTAGTGATTAAGGCTTTATAATGAAAATCTACCTTATGGATTAGTCATCTATGTCAGTGATGGGCTGCTAGGATTCAGGCTCCCAAAAATGGGATAATTGGGTTCCGTTTTTACCTTTTAAAATCAGTAGGTTTCCCAGGGGGAGTTGCTATTTAAATGGGATCTGTAAGTATACCACTGGGAGTTGCTGTTCAATGGATAGAAATTTTCAATTACACAGAAGGATTTAGTTCTAGAAATGTACTATATGACACTGTGCCTATGGCTGATAATGCTATACTGTGCACTTAAAAATGTTTAAGAGAGTGGATTTCACATGAAGTGTTCTTGCCATAATTTAAAAAAAATTAAATGAGATAAAGCTTACTGACTGTTTAGATAAGTGCCAGACGCCTCAATAAGACATGAAATAATAAAGTTTTTATCCCTGAGCTAGTGTTCAAACGCAAACACACAAACACAAACACACACATACACCATTACTATATTTATATATTAATAAAATAATATACCTGTATGCTTATGTTTTATAAAGCATTGATTTCAGTATTTTCAAAATTAGCATCTGACTATGCTTAGTATCTATTACATTGTTTCAAATCCCTATTTCCCCAGTTATAATATTATTTGATTCTTATTTTTGTATCTTTTCATTTTATCTCTTATTTCTATTTCTAGAAGTTTATACATTGTTTCAAAGAATTTTAATTATTCATCAATGTAGCTGATAATTTTCTCTGATTTTCATATTCATTTATTGCTACTTTAATATTTTCTTCATTTTATTTTAGATGGTTGGTTTTAACTTAAACTCTTGTAATGGATCCTTTTGAATGAATCTTTATTTTTTGACTTTTTAAATTCGACCATTGAAATTAAGTGTATAACGTTATCTTGGAGTTATTTTTGATAAGTCTAAATACTACCTATCAATAAACATGTTAATTTGTATTGCTCATTTTTAATTGACCTAATATTCATTCATAGGAGTGTTATTAGACAAGGTGATATACATTTACATTCTGATTAGGATCCATTGTACTGATAGCAGAAGCAAATCCACATGGGTCTGCAGCAACCTCAATTCTTGCCTTCTCAAAAGAAAGAATTTGGCCAAGAAGCATAAGGCAGAGTGAGAGGCAAGTTTTAGAACAGGAGTGGAAGTTCATTAAAAAGTTTTAGAGCAGGAACGAAAGTGCACGTGGAAGAGGACCAAATGGGTGACTTGAGGGATTCAAGTGCGTGGTTTGGCCTTTCACTTGGGGGTTTTATACGTTGGTGTGGTTCTGGGGGTTGCATTCCTTCTCCTCTGATTCTTCCCATGGGACTGTCTGTCTGTGCAGTGGTCTGCCAGCACGTGGGAGGGGCTGCGTGTGTAGTGTTTACTGAAGTTGTGCACAGGCTCCCATGAGGCTTTGTTCCCTTACCAGTCCAGTGTTGCTAGAGGAAGATCATCTGCCAGTTAAACTCTGCCATTCTGCCTCTTAGTGTGCATGCTTGAGCCCACTCGCCTAACTCCCGAAATCTTATCGGGAAGCTGCTGACCATCAATTTCAGGTGTTGTCTATCTGTTGGGAGCCAGCCTTTCCCTAGCGCCAGATGTGACCAATTATTATTTTAGCGAGACAGGTTAGTAACCACCTGACCATCACCTGATGGTTCTCTGACATTCCTGGTGGTTGCAGGGGCTCTCCTACCCTGCTTATATCTGACTAGCTACCTACTGTAACAGTCCCAAGAAGAGACAAGCCTGCACTAGAGCAATGTAGCTCTCAAGGCCTCAGCAATGGTCATTTCCACGGATGTTTTTGAGTATGTCTTTGGGTGCCTTTGGAAGCCTCCTGGACAGACAGAGCCAGAAGCTGGATGACATGGAGGGGCAGAGTGATTTTATAGCTCTATTTTCAATTTGTATATTTTTGTGTATTTTTATATTTCCATTAAATTTTATAGTGGAAATTGCCCAGTGTATTATGTATCAGGAAAATCTACAATGAATTAATGCTCTGTAGAAGTTTGTAATGCTGGTGTTTAATTTAAATGTTAAATATTTAACATTTTTATTTTTTCCACTGTGTTCCTGTAGGTGGATGTTTCCACTTTCTAGTTCTAAATTAACATTTACTTAAAACCCATTCAGATCCATCGGTTATACTGGACCTGCTTCTCCCCAGGCCCACCCTTTCAACAATTTTGTAATCAAGCTGTTTTGTTCTCTGTTATTACCTTGAATTTGACACATTATGAGACTTAGAATGAAAAGAAATCAATTAGCATCAGCGAATAACATTTCTTTTGAATGCTTTTCTAGAGTAATTGCCTTTGGAGGCTATAGTTACAAAAGTTGGTTTTCTCTATATCTTATGCATCAAATGCTGACCTATAATATAATTTTACAACCTTTTTCTATTGACAGATTTCAATGTTACCCTTCAACGCTTCTTGGTTATTTTTTTCCTAATCTATGATGCCATCTATTAGAATTGCATGTAGGGGGCCTGTAAGTGGTGAGAATGCCAGCTTTTATATGTAGTATTCCATTTGTGGGTGTGTGAATGAAATGTGGGCTGTTCAGGTTTGAAAGAGAACTATTTCCCTTTCAAAAGTTTAGATTCCATTAAACAATATGGAAACACAATGACAAATATTTTCTAAAATGTTGATCATTGTTATTTTTAAAACATTTTATTTCTAAATGTCAAAACTAAAAATAACCTGAGTGGGGGCAATGCGGATGGTAGGATGAGAGTTCAACAACATATTTTTACAATAGGCTATTTCATTGTGCGAGACATGCTAATTCCTTGCTTCATGACAAAATTATCTCGTGGTAATAAATTTAATGTCCTATTGAAAGAAAACCAGATGTTAAAAAGCAAAACAAAATAGTTTTTACATGTACTGATAAGGGTCTGATTAAAGTCAATGTAAAGAAGGTATTTTACTGTTAACAAATAATAAGATGTGTTTTGTTCTGACATCAAGTCTGTCAAACCACAATTTTCCCCTCATCACAGACTAAGTGATTCTATTACCTGTTTGTGTTTCTGCTGATGTGGCAAATCCAAGCTACTGAGTACCCATGATGATTGGGAAAGGTGTCGATGACTTAGTTATAGAGTTCCTCGTACTACTTATAATGGAGTCCTTTACAAATTAGACCTTGCCAGAACTGAATTAGATAGTTAAAAATCTCCCAGAAGACCTTCTAGACAGTAAGACCACATTGTTGCATGTCACAGGAATGAAATGAGCTGATTCCAACAAAAGTGCTGGCCACAGCAAGCAGGTGCCAGGATGTATCCGCCCATCCCAGAGAGGCAATATACCCTGCAGAATGTGTTCAGAACAACGCGGACACACTACATCCGTGAAAATGTGGGAGGGCAGACTCTGCAAGAGGGAGAAAAATACTCCCGGGATGCACCACTCGGATTGAAATCCAGTGCAACTCAGAAAGTATCCCCATGATTTAGTTCAAGTCTCATGAAATTAGGTGGTTTAGAATCTGTATATCTCAAGGAAACCTTAAAAGAGCACCATACCTAAAAAGATAAAATGAATTATTCAGGTTAACAAAGTGCATAAAACAATGCTTCTGGAACACCTGACAACACGGCCTATGCCCAAAATGAAGAGGTCCTAAGTCCATCTCCAAGTTAAGGAGAGAGAGGTGCACTCCTCACCGCTAAAGGTGTGGATGAAGATGCAGCAGAGAACTATCATCGTAAGGATGTGGTGAAAATCCCTTGGAAAGTACTCTCTGCTGTTTCTCAGCAGTACATGAGGCATGTATCATCTTAGAATGCCCTAAATACATAGGGTTATTTTTTTTTAAGTCAACATTTCTGAGTGCTTATTTTGTGCTAGGAGTTGCAGTTAGTATTTTACAGGTAAAATCTCAATCCAAATAAGAATTTTGCAGAGTGCTTACTGTAATTCAGTTTTCACAGCTGAGAAGGAATGAGTCCCAGAATAGTTAACAAGTAACTGGACAAACATAAACAGCTTGTAAATGGAGGAGCTGGGAATGTATACAAACGGCAGGCATCATCAAGCCATGACTCCACTACTAGATCCCTAAGGCGGGATCATCCCGTGCCATCAGGAACCGGACACTGCCCTTTCGTATCTAGAAGCCTTGCTAACAAGATGATTCAGCTTTCATGAATTCTGCATCTGAGATTGCTGTATCGTTGGGAAAAAGCAGACTTGCCATTTCTGTAAAGAGAAGGTTGATTTGAAGAGGATGATCAGTAATTCCTGGGAGCTCACATTTTCTGTATGGACAAATCCTGGATTGGCTTGCTTTATTTAGCGGCCCGGCAACCTGTGGTAATAGGAATAGTTCAAGGCATTAACTATTTATTAGGGCTGGAATAGTGCAGCAGACTTACCTCAGAAGCAATACACTGCATGGTTGAAATATTTAATAATCCTTGGTTCTACAATATATATATGTATAGATATGTGTTAATATACATAATGTTTACTTTCA
Organism: Rhinopithecus roxellana; assembly: GCF_007565055.1. NCBI lineage: Eukaryota > Metazoa > Chordata > Mammalia > Primates > Cercopithecidae > Rhinopithecus > Rhinopithecus roxellana. Next base: position 43,432,800 of record NC_044557.1, read on the forward strand.
GAATCTAAATTTCTTACCACTTGACTAGAATACCACCACAGTTTTGAATAAATTCCTTTTCTGTTATCTGAGAAAATTATGACCTGCAAGGGCAGGATCACAGGGGCCAGTTTTTACTTCAGTACATTTCAGAGGTAAATGCATTGCACACCCACCACACACATACACATTTTCAGAAAAACAGATCTAACAAAACTAGATGTCTAATAAAAAAAGATACTGTAAAAATTAGTTATATTCACCAGAGTGAGTCTGATGCCTAATAAGAAATGCATGTGTTAGGGTTTTTCGGTGCAGAAACCATGACCCACCCTAGCTAGATTAAGAAGAAGAGGAATATATTAAAGGATATTAGAAATCTGCGGGAGGGTGAGAGAATCAGGCTTGGAGGCCACACAGACAGGAACAAAAGCAATAGAGAGGTAGTGCGGTACCCCTGACCATGTGCCTTTGTTGCTCAACAGTCTTGTCAAAATTCAACTTCAAGCTCTGAAATCTGTTGCTGGCAGCTCTGCTGCTATTGTTTGGAAAAGCTGCGATTCCTCACGGATTTGCTCGCTCACCAGAGGAGAATCCTGTGTGGCATCTCCTCTCTCATGCTACTCTCTTCCAAGTAAAAATCTCACTTGGGAGCAATTACATTCGGCACCACATCACATCACTGTGTCTCAGCTCCAAATGAGTTTCTCACTTCCTCTTTGGCAAAGTGGGATGTATAAAGTGGGATATTTCCTGGAGAAATCCTACCAGAGTCCTACCACTGTAACACATGGCTTAAGAAGGCATGATAGCAAAATGCCTTCCAAAAGGTGCTCCAAGGCCAGTCCTGACGGTCAATTGGCCAACACCTTTCAGCAGCTATTTTTCAACAATGTTTTGTCAGTGATGAAATTAGAGCCATTGGGAATAGGGAGAAATACTTCTCCTACTTTCCACAATTAGTGATACAGAATTGTTATCTCTACCTTCAACACCCAAATTCATAGCTTCATAAAATAATATATTTTTTTCTGCTTAAAATACAAGTATCTAGACTTCTGTAAATGGCTGTGAAATGAAATGGTCATGCAAATTCTGCACAGGTGAAATAATTAAAAAATGGTTTTTAAGAAGTTACTGTTTAGAGACATGAGAAAGGACTCAAAGCAGAGGAAGTTGCACATAGATACAGATATATAGATTATAGATATAGATATATGAATGAATGAAAGAATGAATGAGGAGAAAGTCTCTGGAATATAAAAGGACCACCCTAGCTGAGAGAAGTGAAGGAGGACTGAGATACAAAAGCTCAATGTAAGCACTGCTCCAATAATCACTGACAGCTGGAATGTTATGCTTACAGACTGGAGACCTCATAGGCTTTGAAACCCCTATAGAAAATAAATAGGAACAAATTCTTGAAAGATCTACAGTCCATAATATCGATACACTTTCTGCTTTTTAAATAAACTCTACTTTCAATTCATGCACACCTTGTACAGCAGGCTTGAAGAGTTAGAGGACAGACTGTAAGGCTCTTGGAGACACAGAGGTGAACTTCCTCTGCCCATGTTCTTAATTAACTGCCAAATTATATAAAGCTGAGATTTTTCAGGGTGCCTTGCTGTATTAGTTCATTTTCACATTGTTATGAAGAAATACCCAAGACTGGTAATTTATAAAGAAAAAGAGGTTTAATGGACTCAAAGTTCCACATGGCTGGGGAGGCCTCACAATCATGGCAGAAGGTGAAGGAGGAGCAAAGGCATGTCTTAGATGGCGGCAGGCAAGAGAACTTGTGCTGGGGAACAGCCCTGTATAAATCAGGTCTCATGAGACTTATTATCACAAGAACAGCATGGGAAAAACCTGCCCCCTTGATTCAATTACCTCCCACTGTGTCCCTCCCATGACACATGGACATGTGGAGATTGTGGGTACTACAATTCAAAATGAGATTTTGGTGGGGGCACAGCCAAAACATATCACTTGCTGAAAAAAAAAACAGTTGTGGAATTGCATATAAAGAGGAAAACTACTAGCAGCTGTGTACATAGGAAAGAAAACATGGCAATATCATTCCAGACAGGTGTAAACTACCCACTAGAATAACAATAACAAAAATGTCAGAAGAAAACATCAGATTATTATTGACAGAGTAATGTATTATTGACCATGTGCACTGCTTGATTTCAACCACAAATTACTAGATATTCAAGATGGAAAATGTGGTCCACAATTAGGAAAAGAAATCCATCAGTGGAAGCTGAGAAAGTTGTCATGTAGGACTTAGCAAATGAAAACTTCAAAGCAACAATTATATACACACATACGTTTTATGAATTTAAAAAAATAGCTCCAAAATTAAAAGATAGTATTAACAAACACAACAAAGTTCAAAGACAAATGGAGGTGAAAACTATAATAACTGAAATAGAAATTCAATAGATGAGATCAGTAGTAATTAGAGATGAGAGAAAACATAATTACTGAAGTTGAAAGTACATTAATAGAAGTTATCCAACACAAAAAAGGAGAGAAAAAAGAGAGCATACGTGTGCCTTTGTGTGTTGCAGTTGTTTCATATCTCAGAAGCTCATGGACGCATGGGACAATACTAAAAATCTCACATACATACTTGAAATTCCAGAAGGAAATAATATTAAATAGAAATTATCAAGAGAGAATCTTGAAGGAGTAATAGCTAACAACTTTCCAAAGAGTATGGAAAATATTAATTTAAAACTCAAGAAATTCAATAGAATCTAACCAACAAATATACACAAAAATTATTCCTAGTTGTATCAAATTCACACACAAAGATCTCCAAAGCATTCAGAGAAAAATCACGTGTTGTGTACAAGAAAACAGTGGTAAGCCTGGTGGTTGACATTTCACCGGAAGTTATGAAAGTCAATGACACATTCGAAGTGCTGATAGGAAAAGACCAAAACACCTCTCAAAGTTTCTACCCAGCGAAATTATACCTCTAATTGAATCCATTTTCACACGAAGGAAAACTCATACATTTTTTTCTTAAGCCCATCTACAACATAATAAGGACTAGAGAGCAGTTTCTAAGCTGAAGAGAGATGATTTCCAAAGGAAATATAAAGAACATTGGAAATGTTAAAAATATTACTCAATAGATAACTGTCTCTTCTCTTTGTATATGTATATTCATTTATGTAGAATCACACATATATGCTACATATTATATAGCATATTATATATATATATATACTTATAGTAAATATATACACACAGGTACCCCATATATAGATCCCATATAGGTACATAGAAAATAAATATACACACATTATTTTTATCTCAATTTCTTTCAAAACCACATGCTTGTTTAAAATGAAAATGTGTAACGCTGCAATAATGACATTGTAAATAATATAGACGTGCTATATATGACAATAGTGTTAAAGATGGGAGAAAATAAAAATATAGCATTGTGAATATTCTATAGTTTACCTGATGTAATTCCATATTATTTCAAAGTTATTGAGCGATATAAAATCTTGGTAACCTCTACAACAACCACAAAACAATGCAAATATGTAATTTCAAAGATAAAGTGCAAATAAGGCAAGATGGGAGAAACATAAAAAATCAAGGTAAAAGGAATGTTTAACAAACAGCAAAATGGAAAAGCCTACATAAAACCATATTGATCCTGATACTGAATAAAAAGTAGCTAAACACTCTGATCGAAAGTCAGGATTTTCAGACTAAATAAAAAAGCAAGAGCCAGTCTTATGATCTGCAAAAGAGATAAACTTGACACACAAATAGATTGAAAGTAAAATGAGAAGCAAATAAAGGCTGTAGTTACCGTATGACTATCTAACAACATAGACATCAAGAAAAGGAGGGTTGTTAGAGGAAAAACAAGTGAAAGTCTCTGTAATAAATTAGCTAATACATCAAGAAGATCAGATAATTTAAAAGGCACGTGTGACTAATAACATATATTTAAATTATAAACCTGGGAAATTTTAAAAATGATCCAGATAGTATGAATAAAATGTATTTGGTGTGAATCTAAAAATTTAAGAAAGATAATCTAGATAAGTGATTCTGGTTTAACTGGAACAATTTGAAATGAATATAGAAATAATATTCATCTACCCTTATCTCATACATATACTAAATGTATATGTACCAAATATACATATACCAAAATTAAGTCCAAGTCAATTATAGGATGTATTAGTTGCATACGGTTGCCATAACAAATTACCACAAGCTGAGTGGCTTAAAACAGCATTAATTTATTCTCTCACAGTTCAAGAGGCCAAGAGTCACAGGTTTGGTCAGCAATTTTGCCTCCACCTGGAAGCTCTTTGGGAAATCATCTCACGTCCCTCATGGCTTCCAGTAGCTGCCAGCAATCCCAGAGCTCCTTGACTTGTGGACCAACCACTCCAATTTCAGCCTCCAACATCCCATTGCCTTTTCCATGTCTTCGTGTGCACTTTTCTATCTCTTATGAGGACACTCTGATCAGATTTAGGGCAAACCCTAATTCAATAGGATCCTACATTGATTTTTACCTAAATTTTATCTGCAAAGACTATTTCCAAAGTAGATTACAATCTGAAGTTCCAGGTGTAGGTGAAATTTGGAAAACACTAAATATCACATTTAAGCCTGAGAAACTTGTAGAAAAAAGGAGATAAGACAATAATTTTGACTCTGGGGTAGGCAACATTTTCCTAGACATAAAGTAGCAGCCATAAAAGGAAAAAATTAACAACGATATACTAATAATCCTTGTAATACAGTATTAAAAAATGCAAATGACTGGGCACACTGGCTCATGCTTGTAAATCCAACACTTTGGCAGACTGAGGTGGAAGGATCATTTGAGGCCAGGAGTTTTAGGCCAGCCTGGGCAACACAGTGAGATCTCAACTCTATAAAAAGGTTTAAAAATAAGCTAGGTGTGGTGGCTTGTGTCTATAGTCCCAGGTAATTGGTAGTCTGAGGTGGGAGGATTGTTTGAGCCCAGGAGGCTGCAGTGAACCATGATGGCACCAATGCATTCCAGCCTAGGTCACAAAGCATCTCAAAAAATGAAAATAATAAAAAGGAAAGCCACAAACTGGAAGGACATGTTAACAATACACACTTCTAAAATCTACTGGAATCCAGAATAGGTTAAAAATTACTACAACTCAAAAGGGCAAGCATTCAATTTTTAAAAGTGAGTAAAAAGATTTGAACATTTTACAAGAAAAGGTATGCGATTGGCCTATGGGTACATAAAAGGTTCTTTAAATTTAATTATCAGAAAAATGTAAGTTACACTCATTACCAGATAACGTAACCCTAGAATGGTTAAAATTAGAATGTCTGAAAATAGCAAATGATGGTTAGAGTTTGAAGAAACTGGACCTGTAATACTTTTTGAATGAGAATGTGGAATGGTATAATCACTGTATACTGTCTGAGAGTTTCTCAAAGTGTTAAACTTACATCTTTGGCCCAACAACTCCATTCTTAGATATTCAGTAAAGATAAATTGAATCATGGTTTTACCAAAAATTAGATGTAAATGTTCCTAGTGGTTTTATTCACAATAGGAAAAACCTGGAAACAGGAAAAAACTCAAATAGGCATGAATAAGTAAATGGATAAACGATATGAGTTTTTTCCCAATAGAATACTACTCTGCAATAAATGGAAAACATTACTTTATTGTGCAAAATCATGGATACGTTTCACTTACTGAAAGTCAGATCATGCTACCTGTATACATTATTTTTATAACAAATTCTAGAAAACGAAATCTTATCTATGGTGTCACTGAAAAAATCTGTGGTTCCTGTGGCTGGAGCTGATGGCGGGAAGGGGCTGCAGTGAAGCACTAGGGAAGTTTGGAAGGGGGTGGAAACAATCTGTATTTTGATTGTGTTCTTGGTTTCACAGCTATGTAATCTTTGGAGTTTACACTTTAAGGAATTGTATAGTATGCAGTTATACCTCAAATATATAGTTAACTAAATGAGTGTTTTTATTTATGTCAGGGGATAATATGGTTTCAAACGAATATTTTTCTTACCCTTAATTTCCAATACTTGTAGGCAAAGGTAACTATTATAGAATAAAAGAATTAGTACTGGAGTTCAATTTCTTTTTTTGTTTTTCTGTCTCATTTTGTATTGCAACTAAAATCAATAACAATGATTACAAGTTCAAATCATTTTTATCTTTAGTCATAGTAGTTTAATTTCAGAATTGTGTCCAGCAACAATTGCTGGCATATATACATGAAGGAGCTTCCTACTGAGTATTCAGAAGTCTGAAAATAGGATTTTATTTTTTGATCTTCCAAAGTTATATACTACATGGGAATCTGAAATTTGGCCTGTTGTTTGTCAGGTTATATATTTTAAGCTGAATCTAAAACTTTGCTTTGTTCATGTGGGCTTTTTTCTTTTTCTTTTTGTACCTTCTTCTTTTGTTCTTTTTCTCCTGTTACACAAAGGAAAGGTATATGATTTTCTCTTCCTTTGTTATCAATCTCTTCCAAGTCTAACCTAGAGGTCGGTGGCTCAGTTTCTATAAATAAGGCTCAAAATGCAAAACACATTTATTATTTGTTTTTATCTAAAGAAGCAGCACTTTTAGGAGATCTTTACTACTATATTTAATGGTGCGTAATAAGCCAATAGTAAACTATTTCATGCGTTTTGCTCATAGTGAAACCGGACCTCTTCACGATGTAATAATCAAATTGCGCTGATGTTGGCCTTATTGCAGAAAATGTACGTTACTTTATTAGATGTATGTTTCAAATCCATCAGAGATGAGACTTTGTGTCTTTTGTCTAACCATAGTCTTAGGGATATTTGTGTTTGAGGTGGTGGAAGAAACATGGTGATATTCCATTCCTAAGTAACTGGGACCCTTTCAAGGCTAAGGAACAGGAGCAGAGCAAATGCTGTCTCACAGGCAGACTTCTTGCAGGATGTGTGGCAGGAAGTCGTTGGCAACCTAAGACTATTTTTAGAGGGGGTGAGAGAATAGATTTTAAGTGTTTTCACAACACACACGTATGCACGCACACACACATACATACAAAGATAAATTAACGAGAATGCTAGCTATGTAAAGTGAGGGATACATTAATTCGCTTGATTGGGGTAGTCATCTTACAGTGTATATCAAAACATCAAGTTGTATACTTTTAACATATACAATTTAGTTGTCAATTACAACTCAATAAAACTGAAGAAAAAAAGATGATGCTAGTGAGAGACAAAAACACACATGGAAGAAAACCCCTGCCACCTTTTTAATGCCAATCTAAAACCTGGTTGACCCTTCCTCCACCAACTAGTGGAGTCCTTTCTATCAAACGCTAACAACTTACAGATGAGGAAACGGACCCGGTGACTTTACCCCAAGAAAGGACACATTGGAAGGGCTCAGAGGAAATGCAAAATTTTCTCACCTTTATTTTGGTGGTAGCTCTTTATAATATACTACACATAATTTCTTCTTTTAATTGTGGTGAAAAACATAAAATTTACCATCTTAAGCCTTTTTGTATGGACCATTAACATTAAATATGGTGTTAACTATATTCACTCTGTTGGGCAGAAGATGCCTAGAACGATTTCATTTTGCAAATCTGAAGCTCTATACCCACTTCCCCCTCCCTTCAGCTCCTAGCAACTACCATGCTACTTTCTGAGTTTGGCTACCTTAGAAACTGCTTTTGCAGTGACCGTCTCAAGTCCTAATAATTTATACAAAACTTTCTTTGCCATTGAATTTAGTATCATGAGAGATTAAGATGCTTCTCTATAAGCCTCTTTGCTCATACTCTGATGATTTTCTTAAAATGTCGATGGGTCAAAATTTACAAACTTGAATATGTCAGCCAATATCACAAAATTCCGTTTTTGGAATTGAATGAAGTGCACATTTATGGTATAACTCCTCTGTGCCAAGCACCATGCTAAGTGCTATGCAGGCCACAGTAAAGACTAGCTCTTCTGGAAGTGACTGGCCATGTGGTTGAGGAAATCATGATGTAAAGAATTAACTTCAGGTTGAGATTGTTGCACTCCAGATACAGAGAACTGAATTGCAAGGAGGGAAGGAGACACTGTTTTCAAGGAGGCCAAGGAAGGGAACATGGAAGAATTGCAACTGGCTAGAGCTGAAGATTTCTAAACTCAATGATAAGGACTATTTCAAAATATGAACCCTTCGAGTTTTGTCCGCAGAGAACCAAATTGCATTTTGTGAATTACATGCCAACCCCTTTTCTACCCCTGATGTGACTCCATTGATAAAAGTTTTCTGAATGGCCAACGGTGATGCTCACATGATCCATTCACATTTAATTGGGCCAACATAAGTCAAACAGCCAAGCCTGACAATGGTGAAGGAATGCATCAACTTCCCTCATGAAGGGGCATCAGATACTTGTTAAAAATAGTTTTGGGTATATGTAATAAGGTCTGGCCAGCTACTATTTGGTTCGTTGAACTTAACTATTTTTTTTTTAAGAGACTCAGTATGTCTTTTGTATGTTACAGTGGTGATAAATCAACAAATAGTAGTTTCAAAAGATAAAGTATTTAATAGACACTCCTTGAGTAGAACATTCACAAAACATTCACCTGGTGAATAAAATCTAGTGGATACTATACGCCAAATTTCCTGGTCAGTGTCTGGAAGAGGATGAAGGTTCCGAAAGTCTGTGATGAATAAATAATGGCAAATAGTGCATTCCATTTTTTTTCCAGATTACTTTAAATTATGTCAGCAGTGACTCAAATTAGAAAGCCCTCTTAGCACTTTCAACCCTGAAAAAAGTTACAAAAACCGGACACAAGAGATTGATGCAGTTGATAGGGCCATATGAGAGGGTACTGCATTTTGCTGATTTTATGGGGGAAGTGGGTCTTTTCTTTTCAGCTGAGTGTCATCTCAGCAAGTAGTTCAAAGCTGGCTGGACTATTTTCCAGCCTCATCTCACAGAGATAGATGAAAGATGTGCATTGCAGCAGATCCATTCATAGATAATTAGAAGCTGGATGACTATGGACCTCTAGACTAAATAAACAAATACTCTCTTTTATCAACTCCAAAGACATTATTTTTCAGACACATACCGTACATCAACGTTCTTTGAAAATAAATCATGTGTTCCTAGCCATTGGAAAATAATTAGCCATGTACTAGTTAAGTGGTATAAAAAGCTGAAAATAGAAAAATCGATAAATAATGAGAGGCAGTTAAGCTAGCTTTGCTGCAGAGTAAATTCGTGTCTCTTTTCCAAATAAACGGACAGGGCCCGTTGGATTTATTAGTGATTTACAAATCTGCATCCTCCTAGGATAAGTTCACCATTATAATAGTCTGTTCATTATTTAGGGATGTTGAATACACATCAATAATCGTTTTGCTTTTAAAAATGGTTGTGATTTTTACATTTTTCTGGTTTTCCTTTTTGTTTCTCATTGCTTTGTCAATAATGCACAAAACAACAACATAAGTGTTTTGATAGTTGAAGGCTTCATATTGTTCAGCCCATTGTTTTGTTCCTAGATAGCAAATATTTTATTATAATTGCCCCATGGAAGTTTTGAGGTCATTGATAAAATACAAACCTTGAACACAGGAGTGGTGAGTTTCAGTAACGTTTTTGACCCCTTTACCTGTAAAATACTATGATTCTTCATTCTTACAAGAAAATGTATTCTTTAGTTGAGTATATACATTATTTATTTTTATTTCCTGTCTCTTCTCTTTTTTCTCATCTACATATTTTTTATCCTTGCATATCTAACAAGTGTTTTGATGTGGTTGCCATTAATGCATATATTAACAAAGGAACAAAAAGTACAGTCATTACTAAATTGTCTAGGTGCATTCTATTTGCAAATTAATCAGCAGTAAGGCCCTGCAGGTGAAGTAGCAGACTAGCAGGACATCTGGTATCCTGAGAAGCATTAGGCAGAGGCTGACTCAAACCTTACCAGGATTGATCCACCCTGAGAAACTAAGAAATTACTTAAATTATGGGCTGGATGCAGTGGCTCATGCCCGTAATCCTAGCACTTTGGGAGGCCAAGGCAGACAGATGACTTGAGGCCAGGAGTTCCAGACAAGCCTGGCCAACACTGTGAAACCTCATCTTTACTAAAAATACAAAAATTAGCCAGCTGTGAACCCAGGAGGTAGCGGTTGCAGTGAGCCAAGATCGTGCCTCTGCCCTACAGCACTGGCGACAGAGTGAGATTCTGTCTCAGGAAAAAAAAAAAAAAAAAATTACTGGGCTATTTGTGACCTTTTTCTTATGTTTACCCAGTTAACAAGGAGTTGACCACAAGTAGGTAAAATAATTGGGAAAACTATAGATATGTTAGAAGATGAAAGTGATGGAGAAATAAGAAAGTAATATATTCATGATGGCCTTTCAGTGTAGTTCAGAGCATGTCTTAGTGCCTTTGCTCTCATCGAATAGGCGGCTTATAAACAACAGAAATGAATTTCTCACAGTCCTGGGAGGATTAGATTGCCAGGGTAGTCGGGTTCTGGAAGGGTCCTCTTACCGGTTGCAGAGCAGCCTTTCGTGCATCCTCACATGGCAGAAAAATGAGCAGGGAGCTCTCTGGTGTCCCTTTTCTAACGGCACTAATCCGAATCACAAGGTGCCCCTCATGGCATTAGCACCTCCCAAAGACCCTTTCTCTTAACACCTTTGCCTGGGGGTTTAGGATTTCAGCCTATGAATTTGGAGAACAGAAACACTGAGTCGTAATAGAATCTAAGGACCACACAATGAAATGGGGTTTCTCTGTGATAAGATTTGCATCCACGAGAAATTCATACTCATCATTCCTCAGAGAAAACTAAGCTACACCTGCCACTCGAGTCTGAAAGATTTCTCAAGTTTCCCTTCTAGAGGCACCAGGCAGGTTCTTCAGATTGGTTATGATGATGCTTGGGGGTGCCGAATACTTTCTACAGGATGGCAAGCCAGGATGTCTTTAACAAAATGAAGTTTGTGAAACTCAAATTTCATAGGTTATCTTTGCAAAACCCAGCATGGCTGAACAAGTGCCTATAATGTAATCCAGAAGAATTACTTTTTAAAAAACGTTAAAGCCTTAAAGACACATGAAATATAAAATCAATTTTTATAGGAGCAGGATGGAATGATCAATAAAGGCTTTAAAGTATAAAACTACATTAGGGTAAAATGATATAAGCTAAATGGAAAAGAGCTACAAATTCAATGAGGAAATGTAGTGATCTATAATTTCTTTGAAGAAGAGTTTGTTCCTGTTTTTTAAATGGAAATTGGTGACTTTCAAATTGCTATGGTTTTTAGATTTCAGTGGATATGTTCACAAATGATGTAACAGTTTTATTATAAAATGTCAATATTTACAATGTCAGCAATTATACTCTTTGTAATTATTTCAGTAAATTAGAAACTTTTCAGATTCATCTTAAAAGGTGTGAATTGGTATGTCATTTTTTAGTGCTGTTACCGAATAGATATAAAAGCAAAAATGTTCTGATGGCCTTTGTTATGGAGAACTGCTCTTTCAAATACATCCAGTAATAAGTGTAATGGTGAGAGAAAGGCGGAGGTGGAGACAGAGCGGTGAGGAGAGAATGGTGCCACGTGACTAGGTTGAGGTGGTCTGAATATGTATGTCTCCAAGGTATGGCATGGGAGGCTAAAACCTAGATTCTGCAGAGCTGCATCACCCAACAGCCGCATGTGGATATCTGCATGTAAAGCAAAGAATACGAAGTTTAAAATTCAGTTCTTGTGCCACATTAGCTAACTCAAGGGCTCACTGGCCACAGGTCCATGTGCCTCATGGCTACCCCATCTGACAACACAGAATATTTGTCACTGCAGACCATTTTATTGGATGGAACTAATCTTGAGGAATGGGTGGATTGCATGAAGTTCACTTTTTCTCAATTGGACTTGACCTCAGCTTTAGGCAACAGAAGACATCTATTTTTCCTTGACAAGGGTCTACATAGTATGATATAGTAGGTACTCTGTGTCACATACTTGGAGATGACACACATTATATTCAGCTAATGTGAATATATGGAAGGTTGACAAGCTTTAAGTAGAATGCAAAAAACTGACATTTGAGCAGATTTGGAAGCTATATACTTTATTTTTTAATTATAAAAGTGTGCTTTATTATAGGAAAAATTTAAATATAACCCACAATACTGAAAATAATGTAAATAGCATTTATAGCCTTGGTCAAATGTTCAAAATTGAACTTTAGACCTTATCTTTATAGAATGGGATATTTCTGAACATACCACTTTTCCTCTTAGAATCAGAAAAACCCAAGCATTAAACTTCAACATTTGTAATACATTATTCCCTGTTCACTATTTAAAAAAGTGATACTGGTTATTGGAGATCAGGCATTCAGTCAGCTCATCTAAATGAATAATTCTTTGGTTTGTTATTAAGTCATTTTCCTCGATTAAATTTTGTCTCAGGTTAAAAGGTGGTACAACGTATTCTAATCTGACACAAATTGTACTAATCTATTCTTAGAGAAATTTTTAAAAACTTTTCATGACCTGTTATGAAAATTAGTTATTTCTTAATATTTACCAATAAAACCTCTCATTTTGAAAGGTACAAATGAGTTTACTTTATTGAATGCATTAACAGTGATTAGAATAAAAAGCTTTTATAAGTCAGACAAATGTAAATCCAAATAGTTGTTAGATTAATAAATTTGAATAATTAGAAATATCATTGAGAATATATAACGTAGAAAATTGGTAAAGGAAAAGCATTTGATGCACTCTGCAGAAAAACTATTATTGACTTGTGCTGAGATAAATACCTAGTTGCATTTATCCCAAAGGGGCATTATTGATTGAGGTTATTAAGGTCAATATTTATCTCAAGTGAAAAATAAATCTTGATTGTTTCATTGAGTCAAAATGCCAATACATGTTTTGTTACAAAAACACTAAAAATGAACTGTAGTCATATTTTAATATGGTCTGTTAACAATGATTTTCATGGGAACCACTATCTTAGATTTTTTTTAAAAATAGTGTTTTTTAAAAAATAGAATCTTTCACGATAATAAGCACCTAATTTATCATGGCCCATTTGGGTGCACCATTCTTTGTTCTTTTATTTTTCCTTTTTGTGTTTCTTTCTAGAAGAGCTATGTTCACCCACACCTCTGTTTGAACTCTTTATTTTTTTAGTGTAGAAGCAGCAACCATTACTTTTGTAAAATGGAAAAACAAGTTCTCATGGGTAACCTGATGGTCCCCAGGTGTTGCAGATGAACCGCGGATGAGACACAGGGTCCTTCTGGGAGGCACCATTGAGACGTCAGTTGTTTCCCAGGTTTGAAGAAAGAGCAGAGGAAGGTCTATGATTTTTGCAGGAACTGTGCAGGATGTGAGCCACTTCGATCACTTAATTGCCACTCCTCGGGTGAGACAAGGTGCTAGGACAAGTTGAAGCACTCTACAAAGGGTGCAAATCAGTGTGTGTGTGTGTGTGTGCACGTGTGCTCATGCACTTGTATGAGTGTGTGCTGTGTGTGCACGCGTGCTCATGTGCTTGTGTGTGCGTGTGTGTGTGTGCTCACTCCTAAGCAGCAAGGCTCATAGAAGATTAAAACTCTCCACCTTTGCCAGTCTGTTTGCTTGACTGCTTGTTTCTTTTCCGGGTAGTCAGGAGCAAGGCACGCATGGCTCATAGGCATAGTTATGTTCCTAACAGTAACTGTCGCCCTCCCAGTTGTCTGTGTCATCCTGTATCTGCAAATGTGTTTTATTGACAATACTGGCGAGATGAATCTGCCACTGGTGAGTCTGGAGCAGCACTCTTAGGAGCATCTGGTTACTTTGTAAATAGCCAGGTTTGAGCCAATGTCCAGGTCTCCTAAACCCCTGAGGACACTGACATTCTCTTCTGCAAACTGAGCAGCAGCCATCACACAAGGGGGTCACGTCACGCACATGGTGCACAAACGATGCAGGTGTGGGAGGCATTACTGACTCACATGAGCTCATCTTCTGCTCATCCCTCCTACCTGTTCCTGCCTCCATGGCCCTTCTTCAACCCTCTGCTATGACTCTGTGGGAGTTTCTAAGTTTGTTAATCCATCGCAGTGCAGAGAAAAATAAATCAATCTGGTTTCAGATGAGTTGGCATGGTCTGCTGGTCTCTGCTGAAAGTGAATGCTTATGTTGTTATAATTCTTCTCAGGAACTTAAAGACTGAGGTAAAAGGGAAACCCTCTCCCTGGCAGAATTCTGAACTACGGTTATCGTCGTGTTGCCTCAAACAGTGGCCCAGGGTATGGACAACAGCATAAACCAGGGCCCTGTGCTCAAAGTCTTGGGAGAGGCAAGAGCACAAGATTGTTAACAGGGAGGCTTGCAACAGAAGCGGTCAGATGCACTTCAGAATGAGCCCAGAGAGGAGGGTGACCTACCTACCTGTTCGAACTTTCTGAATCTTTGCTTCTGTTAGCAATGATATTCTGCATCTTACAAAATTCCTCAGTTCCAGGTCCAATTGGACTGTTGGTCACTCTGCTGGGGGATGAGAACACTCTCCCATTTAAGTATTCATGAATCGCTGCCTGCACAGGGGATGCTCTGAGGGGTGATAGACGCCCTCTCTGTCTGATGACAGCCGCCCTGCTCCACCCCATACCAGTGTTTCTCCATGGGATCATGAGCAGAGCAGCCTTGCAAGGCTGCTGGGGCTTAGGCTGAGTTCAGTCATGAGATTTCCACAGCCAGTCCAGCTGCTGTCCCTGCAGAGACTTGTTTACCAGTGAGGAAACCAACGTCCAGGCTCCAGTGCGGCACCACAGTCCAGGGGGCTGTTGGTTCCCAGGTGACACCAGGCTGCTCTGGGACAGAAGCACTGGTCATCTCTCACTGACATAAGCATGGATTCCGGATGTAGACTTGCTTTCTCTTTCTGCCAGCATCAGCTCTTGTACATTTTCTGAATTCCTCAATGCTGTCATGGTAATTTAAACACCATAACATACACTTTTCTGGAGGAAGTCGACATCCCATGCAGAGCTGTGGCTGTGGGACATGCAGCCATGGCATCCCCCAGGAGTCAGTGCCTCATCAGGTTGGGATGCTGTCTTGCAGGACCTTGTACCTGGGATTTTCCTTACAGAGCCTGACACAGGTCAGAACCCAGTGGAACCAGCCAGAGATTCCTTCGCTGGCTCCAGTCATGGATGGAAGAGATCAAGCGTGATGGCCTGGCATGCAGCACTGAGTGGCCAGGGCAGTGGGTGCCTGCAGCATCATATTCACTGGCTCCAGTCGTGGAAGGAAGAGATCAAAGGTGATGGCCTGGCATGCAGCACTATGTGGCCAGGGCAGTGGGTGCCTGCAGCATCGTATTCGCTGGCTCCGGTCTTGGATGGAAGAGATCAAGGGTGATGGCCTGGCATGCAACGCTAAGTGGCCAGGGCAGTGGGTGCCTGCAGCATTGTGGATGGAACACAGTCCTTCCTGAGGCACTGCTGGGCTTTGTTCCACTGGCTGTGCTTCTTTATAAATGTGAACGTGTCATCCGTCTGCTTCCGAGTGTTCTCATTTATAATTAGGAAATGTTGCTTTGATTATATGTGTTTGTTGTGAAAACTAACTAATGGGGAATTTCTTTAGCTGTAGTGTTCAGTGCTCCTAAGTGGAGCCGTACATAATGCCAGATATCAGAATCGACGACTCTGAAGATTCCTGGCTCTACCTAATCCCTAAAACAGGTTCTATACACCATGCTGTGATCATCTCTGCTACCTGTTTCTTAAACGCACTCTGTAGGGTGTTACTGTGGCACATCTTGTTACAATGTCCTAACAGGAAAATGAACTTTGAGTTCCAGCTTATTAAATGTAGGTCCTTACAAGTGACATGTAAGTGACAACAGTGTTAAGAAACTTCAGCCCGAAGCCTACATAGGCTTTTGAATGAGCCTCCACTATTTGGAGTTCCAAGTGACTACAGGTTATAAGCAATTTAAAATGTATACTTTACCCTTTAATCACTGCTCTATCCACCTGATCATAACCCTCATATTATGCATTTTCTAATATCTCTTGCTGCTTTCTGGCTAGAAAAAGAGGCTGGAAACACTCTCTAGACACACAATCGTAAGTGGCTTATTATTGATGAAGTTCACAGTAGTCATTCATCATTGAAGTGCTTCATAGTGCTGTTCAACACAGTCGTCAATGGAGTTCTATTTTTCTCCCTGTAATTGGTAAATTATTCATTTTGAAGGATTTTTATATTTTTAAAAAATAATTAAGAGTTTTTGTGCTTAATGCATAGGTAGAAAAATGTAAACAAACTATTTGGCTCAATGACGCCCATCAATTTCTGTGCACTGCTTTCCCATGACAGTATCTAATTGCTTCTTGGATATGCATTAATATTTTCATTTAAAAAGTTACCCACTGGCTTTTCAGAATGTTTATTTTTTATGAAAAACTGCTTTCTTATGTCTGATTTGAATTTTTTGCTAATTTTTATTTATACCCTCTTGCACTATCATCAATCAACCTTTAACAGGGATTACCTCAGAAGAATTGCCAGCTTACAAAGTCTATTTATCTGAATTACTGTGCTGTTTCCAGGCTGTTTTCCCATTTCTAGCAGTGCATTGCAGCCTTCACTGTTTTTTCTTGTGGGAAGAAATGCCTTCATTACCTAATGAGAGATTTATTCCAGCATATCAACTATTGTTTAGATAGTGCACCAGAAAATAGTATTGCCTATCTCAATGTTAACTTTGCCTTCTTTCTTCTTCCCCTAACTTCAGTTTAGCTCATGGGTGCACAGAATTAAGTCTTTGTTTTCTAGCTCCCATTGCTGTTAGGTGATGATATGGTGACTTAGAGTCAAGAGTCTACACCTGTAAATATTAAACTTGAAAAAAATCCTTCTGATGCACACTTTGCCTGTTTCTCGTTTCCCCATTGGTCTTCCTGGGATGAGTGTCAAAGGGGGAAGGCTGGGAGTTCTGGTGTAAGGACTGGCACACAGTCATTCTTGACTAGGAGAACAAGGTCTTGCTTTTGGTGAGCTGAAAGGCTGAGGACCTTAAATATCTTAGTACATTTCCTTGTAATCCACAGGAAGCCTATTTTTATACTCTACTTACATGGGCGAGAAAAGCAAATCACATTTGTGTCATTTTTTTGTGGGTTTTCTCACATGCAGCTGAATCTTAGGTGATAAACAGATACATTTGCTATTTTTTCTTGGATCAATGAAACAATAATAACATTGGATTTTATCTTGTCTAACTCCATATCCAATATTTCAAACCTTCCTGTAACTTCTGCTAGAAGTAGTCCTCAAGCTGTTTGAACATCTTCTGTTGTGTGGACACTCCATCTCCCTGCTCAACTAACCAGTTTAAGTATCTCCTTTTAAGGTGAAATAGAATTCAGGTAATTCATCTGATAAAAAGCCGATATTTAAGAATGAAAGACAGCTATTGTATCTTCATCCATATGGTTCTCCAAGCTAAAAAGTTAAAATAGTGTTAACTCTTTCAATTCCCTCTATCATTGTAGCTACTAATATCTAGATTAAAGTTCACTTCTATTTTCATATATGGTGGCCATAGATGAAAACAATTTTCTAGTTCAAGTCTGACGGGAGCCAAGTAGTGGTCTTTCTCTCTGGCTTCCTGCAGCAAGTGTTCCTGACAAAAGTGAATGAATGGTAATATACACCCAGGTCTCCTTCAGTTTATGAAACATTGCTCTGTGGTTGCCAGCCGCCCCTGGCTTGCTGTGAGTGTGGGTGATGCATTTCCCACCCTGGTCATCAACTGCTTGCCTCTAGTGCTCTTCGTCACCCCTTCTTCTCACCTCTGTCTTTCACACTTACTTTTGTGATTGAGTTACCAAATACTGCTGTGTTTATTTATTTGTTTTTGTTCTTTATTTTTCTTTTTTGAGATGGAGTCTTGCTCTGTCACTCAGGTGGACTGCAGTGGTGCTATCTCGGCTCACGGCAACCTCCACCTCCCGGATTTGAGCGATTCTCCTGCCTCAGCCTCCCGAGTAGCTGGGGTTACAGGCGTGCACCACCACACCTGGCTAATTTTTGTATTTTTAGTAGAGATGAGGTTTCACTGTGTCAGGCAAGTTGGTCTCAAAGGCCTGACCTCAAGTGATCCGCCCACCTCGGCCTCCCAAAGTGCTGGGATTATAGGCATTAGCCACCGCGCCAGGCCTGCTGTGTTTGTTTAAAGGCACATGGGTTATGTTTTGACATTTTTTTATATATGTGTGTGTGTGTGTGTGTGTGTATACGTGTATATACATACATTATATATATGTGTGTGTATATACATACACACATACATATATTTATTTTATTTATTTATTATTATTATTTTTTGAGATGGAGTCTTGCTTTGTCACCATGCTGGAGTGCAGTGGCGCGGTCTCAGCTCACGGCAACCTCCGCCTCCTGGATTCAAGTGATCCTCCGGTCTCAGCCTCCCGAGTAGCTGGGATTACAGGGGCCTCTCACCATACCCGGCTAATTTTTTATATTTTTAGTAGAGACAGGGTTTCACCATGTTGGCCAGGCTGGTCTCGAATTCCTGACCTTGTGATCTGCCCACCTCAGCCTCCAAAAGTGCTGGGATTACAGATGTGAGCCACCACGCCCGGCCAAATAATTTTTTTTTTAATGGTCACAAATTACCTTTTTTTCTATGATGGTAGCCCTCCTGGGAAATTGTGTCTGTCAAAATGGTGGTGTTCCTTGGGAGCATGTATGTTAAGTGGGCATGCCATGGACCATCATAAAATATTAGATGCATAAAATTAACTTAGAAGGGAGATCACCTGGTATAGCCCTCGTGTTTGGCAGACAAAGAAACTAAGGCCCAAGAGATGAAGTGATGAAAGTCACATATTGTGTTAGAAAGAGATTCAGAGCAGATTAAAGGATCCCTAATCTTGGTTCTATATTCTCTACAACCTCTTGCATGGCTCATTCCACACTGATTTAGAAAAAGGGTTGCACCAAATGTCTCCTCCCACCTGATCCTTCAGTCAACCCAATTATCTTTCCTAAAATCTATTTTAAGTCTTGAGACTGACTTTACACATTTATTTGAGATTTTTTTTAAGTTTCACTGAAAAATCACTTGTTTGACAAAATAAGAATTCAAGCAAAATTCCCTGGAAAATAACTTTTCATGTAATAGGAGCATGGGACAGTATAGACAAATTAGGTTTCCATAATCACTGAGATTAATCAGAGGACTGTTTGTAACGGCCAAGAAGGAAGGAAAATGCTTCTGCACATTTGTGTGTGTGTGGTGAGGGTTGCAAAGGGAAAGAAAAACTGGAACTGCACTATGCCCACTAAGTAGATACACCAGTGTGACTAGTGCCTCATGCACATCTCTGCCTTGGAAGCCGGGAAAGATGAGTGACAGCCTGTACTTCCAGGCCGGGAACTGGCAAAACAAATATAGGCTGCTCCAGGCTTGTCTTTGCTAACTGGTTTCTTTTTTCCTTTTACACCAGGGGTAGTTCAGCCACGGTCTGGACAGGGATGACAGAAATTTCTGGAAAGGGAGCTTTGCCATCATTACCATTGGAAGACTACTTAAGACATCTCACTAAAATCCTTCTCTTTTTTTTAAATCACTATACTTTATATTCTGGGGTACGTGGGCAGAATGTGCAGGTTTGTTACACAGGTATACATGTGCCATAGTGGTTTGCTGTACCCATCAACCCGTTGTCTACATTAGGTATTTCTTCTACTGCTATCCCCCTGCCGCCCCCCGCCCCCCGCCCCCCATAGGCCCCAGTGTGTGATGTTCCCCTCACTGTGTCCATGTGAGCTCATTGTTCAACTCCACTTATGAGTGAGAACATGTGGTGTTTGGTTTTCTGTTCTTGTGTTAGTTTGCTAGGAATGATGGTTTCCAGCTTCATCCATGTCCCTGCAAAGGACACTAGCTCATCCTTTCTTATGGCTGCATAGTATTCCATGGTGTATATGTGCCACATTTTCTTTATCCAGTCTATCATTGATGGGCATTTGGGTTGGTTCCAAGTCTTTGCTATTGTAAACAGTGCTGCAATAAACATACATGTGCATGTGTCCTTATAGTAGAATGATATATAACCCTTTGGGTATATACTCAGTAATGGAATTGTTGGGTCAGATGGTGTTTCTAGTTCTAGATCCTTGAGGAATTGCCACACTGTCTTCCACAATGGTTGAACTAATTTACACTCCCACCAACAGTGTAAAAGGGTTCCTATTTCTCCACATCCTCTCCAGCATCTGTTGTTTACTGACTTTTTAATGATCGCCATTCTAACTGGTGTGAAATGGTATCTCATTGTGGTTTTGACTTGCATTTCTCTAATGACCAGTGGTGATGAGCATTTTTTCATGTTTGCTGACTGCATAAATGTCATTTTTAGATAGGTGTTTGTTCATATCCTTCACCCACTTTTTCATGGGGTTGTTTTATTTCTTGTAGATTTCTTTATGTTCTTTGTAGATTTTGGATATTAGCCCTTTGTCAGATGGATAGATTTCAAAAATTTTCTCCCACTCTGTAGGTTGCTGTTCACTCTGATGATAGTTTCTTTTGCTGTGCAGAAGTTCTTTAGTTTAATGAGATCCCATTTATCAATGTTGGCTTTTGTTGCCATTACCCTTGGTGTTTTAGTCATGAAGTCTTTGCCTATGCCTATGTCCTGAATGGTATTGCCCAGGTTTTCTTCCAGGGTATTTATGGTTTTAGGTCTTATGTTTAAGTCTTTAATTCATTTTGAGTTAATTTTTGTATAAGGTGTAAGGAAGGGATCCAGTGTCAGTTTTCTGCGTATGGCTAGCCAGTTTTCCCAACACCATTTATTAAATAGGGAATCCTTTCCCCATTGCTTATTTTTGTCAGATTTGTCAAAGATCAGATGATTGCAGATGTGTGGTGTTATTTCTGAGGCCTCTGTTCTGTTCCATTGGTCTTTATATCTGTATATATCAATTTTAGTACCAGTATCGTGCTGTTTTGGTTACTGTAGCCTTATAGTTTGAAGTCAGGTAGTGTAATGCGTCCAGCTTTGTTATTCTTGCTTAGGATTGTCTTGCCTATGCAGGCTCTTTTTTAGTTCTATATGAAATTTAAAGTAGTTTTTCTTCCCAATTTTGTGAAGAAAGTCAATAGTAGCTTAATGGGGATAGCATTGAACCTATAAATTACTTTGGGCAGTATGGCCATTTTCACGATATTGATTCTTCCTATCCATGAACATAGAGTGTTTTTCCATTTGTTTGTGTCTTCTCTTATTTCCTTGACAGTGGTTTGTAGCTCTCCTTGAAGAGATCCTTCACATCCCTTGTAAGTTTTATTCCTAGGTATTTTATTCTCTTTGTAGCAATTAGGAATAGGAGTTTACTCATGATTTGACTCTCTGTCTGTTATTGGTGTATAAGTATGCTTGTGATTTTTGCACATTGATTTTGTATCCTGAGACTTTGCTGAAGTTGCTTATCAGCTTAAGGAGATTTTGGGCTGAGACAATGTATATTTAGCAAACCCCAATCATGTCATCTGCAACCAGAGACAATTTGACTTCTTCTTTTATCTCATTGAATACACTTTATTTCTTTCTCTTGCCTGATTACCCTGGCCAGAACTTTAAAATCTTACACTCTAATCTTGAATTTGAGAGACAAAGGACAGACGATAATAAACGTGTAAAACATACAATAAATAAGACTACGAATGAACAATAGACAATAATAGAACAGAAGAGCATTAGGAGTTGAGGGCTATTGGGCACGTTACTAAATAATATCCCAAGAAAGGGCATGGTTTGAGGTTGAAAAAAAAAAAATTGCTTCTGATGTGTCCTACTGTCTTCCTATTTTCATGCTGTTTACAGGGACCTCCTTGACTAGATAGATTTCCCTCTTCTACTGAAGTGGCACGATCTTACCATCCTGTGTGGATTCAGCAGGTAGGAAAGGTCCATAGATGCTGTTCAAGCACATGTCATGCTACTGGGAGCTGTGGACTGCTGGACTTTCTCCCCTCCCAGGCTCTGAACCCTTGGCAGTAGAGGTCACATTCAGTCATCACCTTCTCCCAGTGTCTAACTCAGCCTGACACACAGCAGGCACTGGTATGTTAGGTTTTCTTTATTAATTAAACTCATTAGACAATTACACATTTTTTTAATTAAAAGTTATAAGTTAACAAATTTATTTTATTTTCAACACAAAAAACAATGATGCTCATAAGGAAGAACCTGTGAAGAATATGGGCAGTGGAGGTCAGGATAAAGAAAGGCCTGCAGAGGAGGCTTGTCCTTTCCTCCAGGATCCCTGCCCCAGCAGCAGACAGGTGCCCACGAGGGGCTCCATGCAGTGCTGGGACATGCTGGATCTGGGGTAGAGGTGGCTGGGAGCCTTCCTCCAGCCTATTGCTGCAAACGGGGCTGGGACAACCGCCTTCATGCATGTCAACCAGATGTGCTGGGTGCACTCACTGTCCTGCACCTGTGCCTAGCCCCTGCTCAGGCTTGGAGAGGGAGGGGAAGTTGGGTGGGACTCAAGGTCCACAGGGTCGGGGAAGAAGCAGCTGAGAAAAGTTCAGAAGAGGAGATAGTTTTGTGGTAGCAGATGGGACCTCCTAGAAACGGAGGCCCCAAGTCTCCCTGCAGTCTGCATTGTCCCATTAGATTTCACTTGGTAGCAGATGGGATCTCCTAGAAACGGAGGCCCCAAGTCTCCCTGCAGTCTGCATTGTCCCATTAGATTTCACTTGGTAGCAGATGGGATCTCCTAGAAACGGAGGCCCCAAGTCTCCCTGCAGTCTGCATTGTCCCATTAGATTTCACTTACGAAGCACAATTTCAAAGATGAAGTATTAAGCATTCAGAACTGCAACCGCAGATCCTCAACCCCTAAGTGCAGAGACCTTCAGAGCCCAGGGCCCTCCAGACTGCCCTGGTCCCAACTCCATGAAGCTGGGCCTTGGTCTGGTGCGGTGGGATTGCTGACAGGACTGGCCTGGCTTTGGCAAACTCAAAGACTGCACTCCAAACCCACATGTTCAGGAACACTCCGAGGGTCCGCAGTGAGAAACCTCCCCAAGGGGAGAGGCTCCCTCTGCACTGCACATGGAGCAGCAGAGCCTGAAAGGAAGAGGGGAAGCACTTGCCTGAAACTCAGCCCAGGCAACACCTCCTTGCTCTGGAACCGCCTGCACCCTGCATGTCTTTCATGATCTCACTGAGCCGTGAAAATACTCACATGTGACTGACCCTGAACTTCCTATCCATCCTGAAAAATGGGTGCTTAAAACAGATGAAATTTGGTTAGAAAAATAAAAGAGGCATTTCCTGAAGCTGACTGTTGTCAAGCAACTTCATAACAGTTACCACTGAGACTCTACCTGCCTCTGGAGTCTGCAAACTCTGAGTCAGAATTTCAAGGCTCCCTCTCCCGACTCTCGGCTGTCATCCAATGCTGCAGGCACAGTGCACTGGAACATCTATAATCCAGTTAGGTTTGTAAATTTTCATCTGGTCCCAGACAGACTGGGGACACACCCAAATCCATACATGAATTTTGGAGAGGGTGGATATTATAACAAAAGCACTGAAGGAGCATGAAGAGATAAAGGAATATGTCTAGTACTAAATAGCTTTAAAATATTTTTTCTTATTTAATTTTTTTAAACAAGAGACAAAATCTATTCCCAATTAAATTACCCAGTGAAAGTAAAGTTTAACACAGTTAAAACACAGAGTTATGAAATTATGACTGATGTCATTCACATGTCAAATCCTGATCTTTGTAACAATTTATCATGGCTTAGGTATTTCCATATACTCTCATACTTTGGTTACTTACATTTTACAGTAGAATTCGACCTGGAAGAAAATAGTGACAGAGTATAGATAGCTTCAAAGAAGCATAATTTTGCTCTTTAAAATTTCTTACAGAAATTATGCTAATTTTTATATTAAAATCTTTATGTGCATAAAAATAAGTAGATAAAATACAAAGACTATTTCAGAAATAGGTAGGATTGATGTCTCTGAGATAAATTTGCTGAATCTTGCTCTTTAAAATGAGCTTCAGTTCATCCCAAAAACATCCCTGTTTTCTCTGCTCCTTTCTGTCAAACCCTCACTTCCTCTCCTCCATCCTATTTCCCCCACCTCCCATGCTGTTCCTGGTGATGATTTTTCAGCAAATTTCCTAATATGTCTAAATTCATACATTGCCCTGTTCTTTCATCATCCCCTCTCTTCTCTCACAATATAGGTTTCTACTGCCCATCTACTCAAGGATTTGGTGTAAACTATATAGAGATGTAGGGATTCCATTTTAGAAAGTCTAGCAGGATCCAGTACAGTTTTTAAGGAAAGTGAAGGGTAGGTGAGGAAAGAAGGTGAAGGTGAATTAATAAAGTAATGGAATATATGTTGCATGTGTTGTTCCAGATAAGCCATTCTTGTCCCATTTGCAAACTTGAGTCAGGCTAGTTAGTGGTCTTTTTTTTTTTTTTTTTTTTTTTTTTTTTTTTTTTTTTGAGATGGAGTCTCGCTCTGTCGCCTGGGCTGGAGTGCAGTGGTACAATCTCCGCTCACTGCAAGCTCCACCTCCTGGGTTCAAGCGATTATCCTGCCTCAGCCTCCCAAGTAACTGGAGCTACAAGTGCCCACCACCACGCCTGGCTAGTTTTTGTGTTTTTAGTAGAGACGGGGTTTCACCATGTTAGCCAGGATGGTCTCGATCTCCTGACCTCGTGATCTGCCCTCCTCAGCCTCCCAAAGTGCTGGGATTACAGGTGTGAGCCACCGCGCCTGGCCGGTAGTCTTCTTTTTCTATCAGACCTTACTGGGAGGTACATCAAGTAGGGGAAATAAATCAGCAATTAAGATTCTTTATATACATTCCCAAGTCTTCTCTCTCCTGTCACTCTCTCCCTCATCCCTAACAGAGAACAAAGATAGTCAATATGTTCACATTCAGTCTCATGGTGGTGTTCAATTTCGTCTTCTCTCTTTTGTTACTCATTTTCTATTATTCAGTTCCTTAAACTTCAGAGGTGTGCTTGTGATAAATTATGACCTTATCTATCCAGCCTTTTCTGGAAGTAAGATAGTGCATGTAAATACATTTTCAGAATAAGAAAGTTATTAGGAAATTTCTTGGTGTTACCCATTATGGATAGAAAACTTGCTGATATTTACCACCCATCATTCTACAAAAGCATGCACCAAACACGATGTCTCCCCTTCTCTCTGCCTCCGTGGTCTCTCTATGCTCCATAATTATTGTACTGAACTGCATATGCAACTCACTGCTGAAGTTATTAAAGTGTCCAGGATGACTTGTCCCTACATTGAATGGCCCCCAAATGATGAATTTTTTAAAGCACCTTTGTCTATAGTTTTATGATATTTGGTCACCTATGCTGCGTACCTCATTTCTTGTTGCTCATAGTAGTCTCTACACCCCTTATGCCTCCAACTTTTAACTTGTTTCTTTCAGGATTCCATAGGCTCAGAAATAAAATGACCCAAATGTTTGCAATTCCATTTAAATAGATTTTTGATGTTATTCTCTCAAAAATAAAGTAAGACAGCATATGCACTGTAGTATGAGATGATTTTACTGCTGGTTTTATTGTTGTTAAGCTACTCTTTTTCTACTTTTTTTATTTTCTTGGTAAAGGGATCAGGTCATAGTACTATGAATCAATAGAACTGTTTGACTTTCAGCAGGTCAGCCTGTTTTGAAGCATCTGTTTTATCACCGCGAAAGAGAATAGATTTGATAGAATGATTCCAAAAATTCCTGACATGTGAAAAGCTTATAACTCTAAATGAGATGTACATATGCATATAAATAAGAGTTTGAAGATGATTATAGGGAACATAATAAAAAGCTAAATATTAATTTTAAGTCTACTAATGTAAGTACATGATACAGGCTTAAAATTATGGAAATAAAGATAATATTTATAGTCATATTACATAATCCTTTGTTATGAATGTACTGAATTATTGTTCATAAAACAAATATTCTATTAGAAGGTACTTACATAATTGATTCTCTTTTCAAAAAATGCATAAAATATACCATATATATGTAACTTTATGTTGTTTGAAATGTGTTGTATTAACTAGCTAAGTGTTGGTTAATGTATCTCAGATATTTCTCTAAAGAGTGTGGAAAGGAGAGCATTTAATATATTTTAAGTCATTTGACATAGGTTAGATCTTATGGGGGTCTTTTTGGTGCAGTTGTGTTTGGTATCGGCAAGATAATTCTTTGTCAGTGTCATATCTCGATGACACTTCACATTGATGATGGCAGGTAGTAAAATATGTATATTAAAACAATTTGTCTACACTATTTATGATGGTAGAAATCTAGCGATACTCTTCATAATAAGGTTTCTTGAACCACAAATCAGAACACACATTCCAGTCTTCATGAGTTCATTTGACTGTGGGAATGCTTTTAAGAATTTTGTTTTCAGGAATGTAGGGAGTGTTGTTTCAGAAATGAGTATCATCATACAACATGAGTGCCTTTCCATTGAAACAAAGAACCAGAAGACTTTCAGTGATGCTGATCTTCCACTGTGACCCAGTTTCCATAGGGAACGTGACACAATCACTGAGAAAAGGCAAGCAAAATGACCGACACCAATTTTCTGAACCAATGTTGTTGTAGATAAATAACTGCTACCTCAAAACTAGGAGAAACATATTAAAATATATAGATTTTTCTGCTTGGTAGATTCCTGCATGAACTGTTGCAAAGTCGCCACCAATTGGCAATGACCCAACAAGAGACAGTAAACAAAAAAAGCTGAAAACACAAAATGAAGCTTTCCAAGTGGCTTGTCTTGCTCTCTGTCTGCTGTAATCTTTGCTTGAATTTTGACAGCTAATCATTGGTAGGCATATGTTGCCTGTGAGTCTTCATCGTGCAGCAATGAAGCTTGGAGCCAAATTGACAGTGATTGCATTTTAAGTATCTATCAGCTCAAGAATTTACAAATACACAGAGGTTTTTGCAGAGAGATTGACCATATGAAACCAGAGTCTTCTGAAATATAACAGCCTTTATTAATTCAGATTCATTGAACACCTATTATGAATCCAGAGCCTGGAGTTTGCTCAGTGCTATGAAAGAAATGCAGGAAAAACCATACAGACATTCTGCTTTATTGTCCAGCATCTAATAGTTGAAATAAAGCCTGCATACAGCCATAAAGCACAGCACAATGCAATGAGTACAATAAAAGTTATGAAAACAGCGGGATAAGCTAATTGGGATGAGGAAGTGAGCTAGCTGGAAATAGCAGGACATGATTTATTAATGAGGTGGCATCTGAACTGGGTATTTAAACATCTCATCTAGGTATTGACTACAGATACAATTAAGAGAGTGATATGAGTAAAAGCATACACAGTAATGTAAAATATAGGATAATTTTAAAATCATTGAGAGAAGTTAAATTTGAATGAAGAACAGACAAGTGAAGAACCAAAATGCTGATGTAGTTGATCATGTTGGGTTAGATTAGATTTGAAAGATATTATAAATAATTGTTTGTTTTTAAATAGAAAGACACCTGAATAGATGCATGAAAGATGAGTAGATAAAAAGAGAGTCAGTTATCTGGAGATCATTATTTTATTTAATAAATCTGGGGATTGTTTTATCTAATATTCACATCTGGTTTAATGAAATATCTGTGGATATTTTATGTAATGTTTATTACAACCAGTCACATAGAGACTATTGTTATACCCTTTGTGTGGATGAGGCAGCCAAGGCTTAGGGAAGTTTAGAAACCCAACGAGGGCACCTGGATGATGACTGATGGACAGTATTCGAATGCCTTCATTCTGCCCATAGCCTGGGCCTTTAACAACAATGGCATTCTACCTCCCACTAAGAAGTAGTATAAGATTAGTCATATGAGGCCAGGTGTTGTGGCTCTCTCTTGTAATCCCAGCACTTTGGGAGGCTGAGGCAGGAGGATCACTTGAGCCTAGGAGTACGAGACCAGCCTGAGCAACAGCAAGACCCCATCTCTACCAAAAAAAAAAAAAAAAAAAAAAGCCTGGTGTGCTGGTATGTTCCTATAGTCCCAACTACTTGGGAGGCTGAGGCAAGAGGATTGATTGAGCTTGGGAGGTCAAGGCTGCAGTGAGCTATACCAAAAAAAAAAAAGAAAAAAGAAAGATTAATAATATGACAGTGATACACTTAGTTACACAGAGTCCCATAGGAAATTAGAGTCCTGATTCAACCACAGATTCAATCCAGACATGCCCTCTACTTGAATATTTCTAGTCCTGGAAATCTCATTGGTCATTATAGCTAATCACTTTTTAAAGTGAACTTTTAATTTATAACAATTTGAGAATGATGTTTAACTTTTTTTGTGTGTACTTTCTGGAATCACAAAATGTCCCAGGCTTATCTTATATATTTTCCATGTCAGTCTTAGAATTATCCATCACTTTGAGAAGATTTGGCTCCTTTGAGAATGGTATTAGAAACCAAAATCTGCTTGCTAAGTGTGCTCACTGCTACCATACAATGCTCTCATTGTTTCCAGGCACTCTGTTGAGAGCAAGAAAATATACTGGCGTAGACTACCCCATGCATAGACACATATCTTTAAATACTGTTAATGTAAACATCAGTATCTAAGCTACAAAGGAGTTCCTATTAATTGTTCAATTCTGATACACATGCATAGTGGTATAATAAATGTTATAAACCTGTACCCCATGGGAAACAAATTTACCTACCAGAGCATGGTGCTTTTGTACAATTCCTTTGGCCTTCATTCTTATAGATTTCATTCATTTCCAAAGTTTCTTAGATCAGTACCTTTTCCTCCAATCCCTTGCAGTTAGAGTATTCATAGATTTGTAACACATTTAAATCATTTTGTCACCTTCCGCCCTCCCTCCTGGTATCCCTGCTAATGTTTTGAAATATGTAGATGCCTAAAAATCTTCCTTTCATTTTCTGCAACTGTAGTATTTAGAGAAATCTTTCAACTGGTTTTCTTAGACGAATTGAACACATTTCTTTATTGTTTAAAACCACCGGATGTATTTATGTTCTCTGATGTTGCACAAACTATTTTTTTCTTCTTATATATAGTAATTCATCAATTATTCTTTGAAATTAGATTTTACATATTTCTAACTCTTCTCTATGGAAGATGGAAGAGAAGGAGGCCTAATTTTAGTACTGCTTCTAGTACAATAGGTTCCCAATGTTCTGCTGAAATAGGGCTCTTTATTTGTCAGTAATATGTTTAATATGCCTCAGATTGATCATGGTGTTACACAAGTCATCTTTTTAGTGGCCTTGCTCATCAAAGTCTTTCCTTGATATGAAGCCTGACAGGTTTCAATTCATTTTTATTATAGTCAATGTCATTATTATTGCATGAGATTTTTCCAGGTTTTGACCCAGCTTCCTCTACTATGTTTTAAAGTTATATAATCCCTCTTAACTTTGTCTCCTTCCCATGTAAATTAGTTTCTTATATATAGAATTTATTATTTTATTGGCAGATACTGTTAATTATCTTCCCCTTCCACTTCTCCACAGTATCTGAAATGCCAGGTTAAGATTATTTTAGACTTAATTCAGCATGAATGGAGAATTTAGGAAATACTTTGAATAGAAGATGGTTGATGCAGAATGTGTGCTTTTGAGAGAGTAATCTGACATCTGCTATGCAAGATGAATGAGTTCATTCATTTGGCAAATGTTTATTGGGCATCCATAAAGTGCCAGATACTGCTGTGCAGACTGGGGCTACAGCAGTAAGTAAAACAGATAAAGCAGACAATCTCTCCTCTCTCATAAAGCTTACATTCTAATGAGGAGATACAGCAGGTGTATGGACAATAAAAAATATAAACACATAATATGTCTAGTGGGAATGGATTTTATTAAGAAAATTAAGCAGCATAGAGATTGATGGAAATTGATACCTACTCTGTATAGGATAGTCACAGGCTGTCTAACAAGCTAGTGTTTTAACAGACTAAAATGAAATGCATGAAAATATGAAGACAAAGAACATTTTCAGTTTAAGGAAACAGCAGGTACAAAGCTTCCCCGATGGGAGTGCAAATTAGACTGAGAGACATAGGCCCATGTTGTTAGAGTAAACGTGAGAGGGGGAAAGACTGCAGCAAACGATATCAGAGGGATGGTTCATGGTACCATCAGGTGGGTCTGCCAGGCCAGGTAATGCCTTTGCACCTCATTCCTACCTACTAAGACAGGAAGCCTTCAGAAGGGTTTCAACAGAAGATTGACAAGGCTTGACTTATTTTTAAAGAATAATGGTATAAATTGATAGAAAATAGACTGAAGGATACAGGAAAGAAGCAGGAGTCCAGTTATACTTTACTGAAACAGTCCTCCTGGAACAGGAAGAATTAATGATGAAATAGTAATGACATATGTGAGGATAAGTGGTTGTAGCATCTATTTCTTTAAAGATAGAGCCAATAGCACTGGCTAGTGAAATGTGATTGGAATTTCAGTGAATTTGACAATCATGAATGACTCCAAAGTTTTCTGTATGAGCAAGCAACCATTCGTGGTGGCAGGTAAGAAGAAGAGAAATCCACACAGTGGAGGAAGACAGAGTAAATCAAGGGTTTGATTTTAAATATGTTAATTCTAAGTTGCCTCTTGGATTCCCAAGTAGAAATATTGAGTAGGAAACTGTACATGTTAGTCAAGCGTTCAGGGGAGATGTGGGCAGTTAGAGATAGAAATTTGGACTTCAATAGTGCACACATAGAGGCTGGGCACAGTGACTCACGTCTGTAATCCCAGCACTTTGAGAGGCCGAGACAGGCAGATCCCCTGAGGTCAGAAGTTCGAGACCAGCCTGGCCAACATGTTGAAACCCTATCTCTACTAAAAGTCCAAAAATTAGCCGGGTGTGGTGGCGTGTGCCTGTAATCCCAGCTACTCAGGATGCTGAGGCAGGAGAATCGCTTGAACTTGGGAGTTGGAGGTTGCAGTGAGCTGAGATTGCACCATTGCACTCCAGGCTGGGAAAGAGAACAATTTGAGACAGGACTCTGTCTCAAAAATAATAATAATAGTGCACACATGATAAATAAAACAAAAGAACCAAACAGAGGTGAGTGAGTGTTGATGAGACAGTTCAGAGGATTAGGCCTGTTGCATAGAACGTATACAAATAGAGAAGAAAAGACTCCAAGAAAGAAAACAGAGAAGGCGAAGCCAGTGAGGCAGGGGAAGAACCCAGAGAGAAGTTCCCAGAGGGTAGAGGAAGATGGGGTTTAATGAAGGCAGGAGTCACCTGTGTCAGATGCTGTGGAGAGTTTAAGTCAGACAAGGATGGGGAACTGATGGATGGGAGTGGGCCAAAGAGAGAATGAAGGGAGAGGAAGTAAAGCTTTCAAGTATAAATGACTCCTTCAGGAAGCTTTTCTATAAATAGGAGTAAATAAATGGAATAGTATTTAAGGGTAGCTGGGGGTAAATTATTTTTAATGATGAGTGTTTGCCAAGGAAATGATTCAGTGAGAATGGAAAAAATAGTGATATATCATTGAAAGGTAGCCATGCATCAGGGAGGTAGCTGAGGCAGGCAGGAACATGATTCAGCTCACAAGAGCATGTGTGGGTATCATCAGAGAGAGAGTTAGGTGGGTCAGACAAGGCAGGGAGGAGGCATATGAAAGGATAAAGCCTGAGCTGGGTTGTAGCAAAGTGAGGGCTTACAGACTCTACAGCTGAGATTTCTCTACATAACCCTGAGGTTTTCCCACCACCTCTAAACTAAGGGTATAGTGTCCCATTCCCTTTGGAATTATGGCTGTCTTGGACATCGCATGGAGTGTCAGTATGGGGTAATCCAAAGTGATTGAGCTGCGTCTCTTGGAGTGAGCAGTATCACTCCTGCTGCCTGATCACAGGGGAAAATGCTGACTCACCTGTGGCACCTCCCCTGCTCCCTACAAGGAGGGTCTGCTACCATAATCTCAAATGCAGGGAATGGTATGTCCCGACCTGCAGGACAGTCGAACGGGCCCTGGAAGGGGGAGTGGGAATGGAGGAGACAAGAAAACACAAGAAATGGAGACAAGACAAACAGCCTGATCAAGTCTCGTTTATTGAGTGTAGGGTCATGCCTTATATAGGCTGGCAGGGGAAGAGGTTGGGCCAGGGCGGTGATAGGGGCCGGATCTTCTCAAATTACAATCGCGCATGCGCCGTGGGTTTGTACTTTTCCCGGGCGCGGGATCGCACCTGCGCCCTGGGCTGCATATCTTCCTGGGCGGGAAAATGTTTGCGCGCGCGCGGGAACAGTTTTGGCGCGCACGGGAGAAACTTAGGCGCGCGCGGGAGAAACTTAGGTGCGCGCGGGAAAAGCTTTGGGCGCGCGCGGGAAGGGTTTATAAATAAAGAACCCGGGAATGCGCCCTCTTGTCTCCGCTTTGCGGAGATCAAGCAACAGAGGTCGGCTAATTCCGGGCCTCATGGCTCCGGACAATGGTAGACTTGCATTTTACTGGAAGCTGATGGTAATTCAACTCCCGTATGGCCAGGAGTAAATGATTTTTAATGGTGCTTGTTTGCCCTAATTACTCAGTAAGAAAGGGAAAAAATAGTGACACATCATTGAAAGGTAGCAATGCAGCAGGGAAGTAATTGAGGCAGGAGGGAACATCATTCAGCTCACAAGAGATGGATGGGATGTCTTCAGTGCAAGTATCAACTCTTCAGAGATTGCTGGGCAATCGAGCAAAGCCCTTTGTGTTCATTCTATGCAATGATCCTCCATGTGGCTCTTCCTAGGTGGTGGGCCTTCTCCTTTTTTGGGATTCCCTGAGATATGCTTCCCAGATTGCAGCCTCCATCTGGTAACTCTTCTCACCTCCTCCAGCTGTCTCAGGTTTTGTCTCCACTCTCATCACTACTAACCAGATGACACATAAAATCATCTCTCTTTTCCAAAAGAACATTGTGGCTGGGGTAAGCATGTCATTTAAAGACCCAGCTAGGACTTTTTTTAAAAAATAAAGCAGAGTACTATTAATAATTACAGTGGTACAATGCACAATTGGGATTGTCCTGGCCTAACTAGAACATGTACTTCTCCTATTTGTGGCCTTTTATTATATAAAAAGCACAAAGGAAATGACCTGTCACTTCTTACAGGCATTGACGGTGAAAGATTGCACCTTCTTCTCTTAATATAAAAAGACGATAAAAAAATAGCAAATACTTTTGCTCCTGTAAAGACAAGCAATGTGTTTATATCCTGCCCTGTACGTGTTAGCACCACTTTGGAGTAAGATTTACCTGTGGATGACACATGGGGAATAAAGAAGAAAACACAGAAAATGTCACAGTTCTTAAAGTATTCGGATGAATGATAGTAACATTTTTGGAAACAAAGCAGTCAGAAACAAGTTTCATTGGGTGGGAGGCAATGAGGACGGCTTTCAAGTTCAGGTGTTATCCCATTGACAGTGTTAGACTGGATATTGAGAGGGAGGGGTGTTAGTCGATCAGGCTACTATATAAAATTACAGAAACTGGGTGACTTATTGTATTCATTTCTTTTTGTGCTGCTGATAAAGACATACCTGAAACTGGAAACAAAAACAGGTTTAATTGTACTTACAGTTCCACATGGCTGGGGAAGCCTCAGAATCATAGTGGGAAGCGAAAGGCACCTCTTCCATGGTGGCACCAAGAAAAAAATGAGGAAGTGAAAGGGGAAACTCCTAATAAGCCCATCAGATCTTGTAAGACTTATTCACTATAGTGAGAACAGCATGGGAAAGACCGGCCTTCTTAAAATACCTTCCTCTGGGGCCCTCCCATAACCTGCGGGAATTCTAGGAGATAAAATTCAAGTTGAGATTTGGGTGGGGACAGAGCCAAACCATATCACTTATAAACAACATAAATTTATTTATCATAGTTGTGGAGGCTGTGAAGTCCAAACTCAAGGTGCCAGCAGATTTCATGTCTGTTAATGCCCTACTCTCTGATTCATAAGTGACCATCTTCTCACTGTGCCTCCTATGGCTTTAACGGGCCAGTTCTCTGTCAGGGTGTCTTTTACACTGGCACTGCTTTCATTCATGAGGGCTACTAGACCTTCATGCCTAATCACCTCTCAGACACCTTACCTCCAAATACCATCACATGGAGAATTTAAGCTTCAACATACAAATTTTAGGGAAGACACAAAAAATTAAGTCTATAGCCAAGGGAAAAAATGGAGATTTAATTTGTGCATTTTTGTTTATAGAAACAAAGTAGGAGATGAGATATAGATGGGAGAGAAAAAAAGAAGAGAGATTGAATAATGCTCATATGTATAGCACAAAAGAAGGAAGAGCTAACAAGAGTGAAAAAGAAAGTATAGTCTGATAGGGTGCAAGAAAAGCCAAATCCAGAGAGCTCCTGCAACTTTTCCCTGCTCTATCCTCGATATCACCATCTCCTAAAGAGCGGTACCAAAAAGCATCACAATTGCTAAACAGAGACATCTGGTTGAACCATAAGTGAGAGAAGCAATGTGGAAAAATTGCAGATAAATTAAAAGATGGCAGAGATTCCCATATTATTAGGTTAGTGCAAACGTAATTGCTGTTGTTTTGCCATTAGATAATGGGAAAAGAACATTGAACTTGAGAGCTGGTTTCTTTTTTGTTGTTGTTAAAATATGGGACTTGGTAAAGATGGTTTCAATTTTATATCTGTAAGATGGAAATAATTTTGTGCAGATTGTATCCTGGAGCTGCTAAATCACTAAAGTATTACAAATAATGTGTTTTACGATGAAAACATTATAAAATTCTATAATATGACAGAGAAATATTACACTGCAGAGGTATAAAAAAGGCAGATGTTGCTGTCAATTTCCTTAGCTTTAAAAGTCATAGGTTTGTGTGATGTTTTTATATGAAAAACAATAAAACAAAGATGAGAGAAATGTGACATAGTTGGAAAATGGGTTTGGAATTGAATGAAATTGGACGTTCCTCTTGGCTGTACCATTGCTTTGTTTAGAAATACTGGACAAGTGAAGAAAAGTCTGTGATGCAGTTTCCTCACCTGTAAACTGACTGTCACGGAATGGAGAGAAGAAACATTTAGTGGGAATTCAGGTGAGGTGCAGAGGCTGTTAGGATGTTTATTTTTATATGGGCTGTAGTAAGAAAAAGGATGTACCGCTTTAGGCTATAGAGAAGGAAAAAACCAAGTGGCTTTCCGATTTATTTATAGCTAACCTTACCCAATTTACCAGGACATCAACAGGAGGAGACATGAAGTTTGTTTTTTTTTTGTTTGTTTGTTTGTTTTAGACAGAGTCTTGCTGTGTCGCCCAGGCTGGAATGCAGTGGTGCAATCTTGGCTCACTGCAACCTCCACCTCCCGGGTTCAAGCAATTCTCCTGCCTCAGCCTCCTGAGTACCTGGGATTACAGATGCCTACCACCACACCCAGCTAATTTTTGTACTTTTAATAGAGAAGGGATTTCACCATGTTGGCCAGGCTGGTCTCGAACTCCTGACCTCAGGTGATCTGCCTGCCTTGGCCGCCCAAAGTGCTGGGATTACAAGTGTGTGTGAGCCACTGTGCCTGGCCTACAGTGAAGTTTTGAGAGTTTACTACTAAAATGTGATCGACAAAATTGAAAAGATAGAGGAAATACAAGCATTGTGTGAAATATTTGAAGACAAAAAGCTCCTTCTGAGCCCTGTCTGCACGGGTGTGAGGCACACTGGCGTCAAATCTCCTTTGAGGTTTCAGAAGGCACTGTGGAGAGACCATGCTCAGCATCAGTGGGATATGTCAATGATCATAGTACCTGGGAAAAAATGACTGTGACTTGAAACAGAGAGGCTTGAGATTTTCACATGTAAATATTAAACACAGACTCCTGATCACACAGTTTTCAGGGCTAAAGTTGCTTTCAAATGAGAGCACTGATGGATCACTTACCTTTTCAGATCTTTGTCATTTTTTTCAAGTCAAAAGTAAATCAGTTTTATTCTACCTCCATATTTTTAAATCCACTATGTAATATTGTTTATAATTATAATTTTCATTTGTTGTGCTACATTTGTACCAATTCATTATTTTGATTATTGGAAGAGTCAGAATTTCATAAAACAACTGGGAATTGTCAATTTAGCTTATATAACTTGCTCAAAAATGTTTCTAACTCTCAATTTTTCAATATATGCATCTAAAATTTTTATTGTTATGATAGAGCAATTCAAACAGAAAAGTACATCGAATAAGTTTCTAGACATCCCTGTACTCCATCAGTATATAGAATAAGGTAATAGACATCCCTGTACTCTATCAACTTTCAACACATGTTAATACTTTGATTTGTTTCACATCTTTTCTAAAAAGTAAAAAATCACAGATAAAATTTTTTCTGATTCTTTCATTTTGGAATTTGCTTTTTAAAAACAGCTAGATGCTCTTTATTGGATGTACATTATATTTGGTGAAATGATTACTAAAACGTAGTTAATACACCATGGGCTTCACCTAGGTATCACTCTGTTTTGTTTTGTTCTGTTTTGTGGTGAGAACACTTAAGCCAATGACTTCTTTAATCTGAAGCAAGAAAATGAGCAGGAGAATGCCCATTTCCCCAAGGGACGTAGTTCTGGAAGGATATTTCTGTTTGTCTTGGACAGCACAATCTGTGAGGGAAAAAGAGAGCATTGTTTGAATACTATCTGGTGCTCCCGCATATTACGCTATGTATTGAATGTTGCATTCTCTGCAGCACAAAATTTACTTCTGGGTTGAAACTCAACAATTCAACTATGGGCAGTGTGTTCTCACAACTTATTGCGTCAGTTGTTCACTCAGGTTGTTAAGGTTTGCGAATTGTTCCTTACAGTAACTAACAGACCCTCCTCCATGATCAGTTAAAGCTTCTCTTAGCCCACACTCTCTTATGGTCAGAAGCAACAAGTTTCTGTACCACTGAGGCAACTGAGAAGCTGCAGCCCTGTGTGTCAGCCTCAGCCTGAAGGATGAGCCCCCTCAGCTTCCAGTCCATCAACCTCAGCATCTCCCTGGCCATTCCTCAACTTGCCTTGTGATGGTGAATACCAGGGTAGCAGAGGCCCAGGAACCCCCTGCTCCTGACAAAGGCACAGGCTGAGTTAGGAGGAGGCAGGTCACGTATTGGTAGGTGTCTAGGATCAGTCAAGTCTTTGGCTTCTCAAGAAGCAAAGGCTGAACTGGGGATAGAAACTCAGCAAGAACATCCCCCAAGCTGACTTCACACCTGGCATTTTTATCACTTGTTTCTTCCTATTTTCTGCTGGGCTGTTGATTGTTATTTACTACCATGTGCCTGACCTTTGGCTTCTTCAGTTTCCCTGTCTTCTGACCCCCTACCTGTGTTATTTACCTTCCTACTCTGAGCTCCAGCACAGCAGGCATCTCGACTGCTTGACTCTTGTGTGCCACTGATTTCTGGTGTTTGGCAGGTAGTAGATGCTCAGCCATTTATAAAAGACGAAGTGGGAGGAACAAAAAGGGATGAGAAGGAAGAGAAGGAGAAAAGAACGAAGTAAGGAAGGGTTCCAGGGCAATCTTCATTGCTATAAAGAAATATCTGTGTCTGGGTCATTTATGAAGGAAAGAGGTCTAACTGGCTCACAGTTCTGCAGGCTGTACAGGAAGCATGACACTAACACCTGCTCAGCTTCTGGTGAGGCCTCGGGAAGCTTCCGATCATGCCATAAAGCAAGGCAGGGGCAAGAGAGAAAAATGTGCCACATGCTTGTAAACAACCAGGTCTCAGGAGAACTCACTTACTGTCCTGAGGACAGGACCAAGCTATTTATGAGGGATTTGCTCCCATGATCCAGACACCTCCCACCAGTCCCTGCCGCCAACACTGGGGATCACATTTCAACATGGGACTTGGTGGAGACAAATATCCAATGCAAATCAGGAAATAACAGAAATAAAGAGGAAGGAAACAAATAGTCCTTGTTCAGGTAATACTTGACACAGTCACCATTCATAGAGTGGTTTCCAGTATTTCCATCTTCTTGCAAATACCTTCACTTACCATTAGAGTGAGAATCAGATTAAGATGTGGGCCGGGGGCAGTGGCTCACGCCTGTTATCCCAGTACTTTGGGAGGCCGAGGCAGGCGGATCACAAGGTCAGGAGATCAAGACCAGCTTGGCCAACATAGTGAAACCCCGTCTCCACTAAAAATACAAAAATTAGCTGGACATGGTGGTACTCACCTGTAGTCCCAGCTACTCATGAGGCTGAGGCAGCAGAATTGCTGGAATCTGTGAGGCAGAGGTTGCAGTGCGCCGAGATTGCACCACTGGGCTCCAG
Organism: Rhinopithecus roxellana; assembly: GCF_007565055.1. Lineage (NCBI taxonomy): Eukaryota > Metazoa > Chordata > Mammalia > Primates > Cercopithecidae > Rhinopithecus > Rhinopithecus roxellana. Next base: position 43,471,311 of record NC_044557.1, read on the forward strand.
CCTGGGAGACAGAGACCCCATCTCAAAAAACAAAACAAAACAAAAAAACAAAAAAAATGCAGATGTGCATTTAATTCTTTCTAGATATCAAAGTTAGGCACAGGAATAAACACTACTCAACATTTTCAGTAGATAATCGAAAAAATACCTCTCGGTATGTATTGCAGGGATATTTTTCACATTCAAATTCTGACATCATTTGGCTACGGAAGTTTGCATAGCTAAACTGAACTGCTTATGATTTTGGGTGAAGGCGAATGGCTTGAGGACTGCTTTGATGTTGGAGTAGTTACATATGCTTGATATGGTTTGGGTCTGTGTCCTCGTCCAAATGTAGAATTGTAATTCCCAGTGTTGGAGGTGTGGGGCCTGGTGGGAGGTAATTAGATCATGATGTGTCTAGAATTTATTCCTTCCCCTGGGTTCTTGGTCTCGCCGACTTCAAGAACGAAGCTGCAGACCTTCACGGTGAGTGTTACAGCTCTTAAAGATGGTGTGTTGGGAGTTTGTTTCTTCAGATGTTCAGATGTGTCTGGAGTTTCTTCCTTCCGGTGCGTTCGTGCTCTCGCTGACTTCAGGAATGAAGCCACAGACCCTTGTGGTGAGTGTTATAGCTCATAAAGGTGGCACTGACCCAGAGAGTGAGCAGCAGTAAGATTTATTGTGAAGAGTGAAAGAACAAAGCTCCCACAGTGTTACGACTGCTGGCTGTGGTGGCCAGCTTTTATTCCCTTATTTGTCCCTGCCCACATCCTGCTGATTGGTCCATTTTACAGAGCGCTGAAAGGTCCATTATACAGAGTGCTGATTGCTCCATTTTCCAGAGTGCTGATTGGTGCGTTTACAATCCTTTAGCCACAGAGCGCTGATTGGTGTGTTTTTACAGAGTTCTGATTGCTGCATTTACAATCCTTTAGCTAGACACAGAGCGCCGATTGGTGCGTTTTTACAGAGTGCTCACTGGTGCATGTACAATCCTTTAGCTAGATACAGAGCGCTGATTGATGCTTTTTTACAGAGTGCTGATTGGTGCATTTACAATCCTTTAGCTAGACACAGACCACTGATTGGTGTGTTTACAATCCCCTAGCTAGACAGAAAAGTTCTCCAAGTCCCCATTTGACCCAGGAAGTCCAGCTGGCTTCACCTATAGATGGGGGTGGATTTCGTCTTTGGTGCTGTTCTCATAATAATGAATAATTTCCCACAACATCTAGTTTTTTAAAGAGTGTGGCACCTCCCCCCTCCCTCTCTTCCTTCTGCTCTGGCTGTGCAAGACAAACCTGCTTCCCCTTCACCTTCCTCCATGACTGTAAGTTTCCTGAGGTCTCCCCAGCCATGCTTCCTGTACAGCCTGGGGAGCCATGAGCCAATTCAACTTCTTTTCTTCATAATTTACCCAGTTCCAGGTATTTAGAGCAGGGCAAAAATGGACTAATACATTGCTCTAGAAAGCCATGCTTCATTGCCTCTGGCTAAGTGGGGACAACCTTTGCTGGTTTGTGAATCACTTCTGTTAGCTGGCCAGCAAGACAGGACAGTTGAGTCAGCTCAGTGCGGATGCGTTTCAAGTGAAAGAAATAAAATGAGCTGCATGCTTCACGCTGATTTGGTGTAGGAGATGCATGCATGTATAAGTGCTAAGGATGGAGTAGCACTTCATATGTAAAACCTTTGCAAAGTTTTCCCATAATAAGCAATAGCCACAGAATTAGATTAACTGTTCAATAAGTTATTAGGTGCTTATGGGAAACTCCCATGGCATAAAACACCATTTTTATAATATTAACGAAAAATAGGGCAGGGGGAGTGAGGTGGACTTATTTCGAATACCACCATAACACCATAGGGCCCTACATGAATAGGTAATCTATCTTGCAAATTAGATATAAACATTTAGCTTCTAATTTATTTGTCTGAAAGTCCAGGAGAGGATTTACAACAGTGCCACGATCTCTGTTGATAGCTCCGAAATCAGCTAAATTCAGTAACTAATTAACTTTGTATTAGCGGTTTGATAAATGGGCCACTAACCAGTTCTGTAGGAATGAGGTACGCTGTTCATTAAAAGTTGCAAATTGAAATTCCCTTAAAATGTGTTATGAACAAGGATTCTCGAAAGTAGTAAAATGTCTTATGAACAAAGATTCTTGAAAGCATGCTCCCCTTACAAGCTCTGAGTGCAGAGCTGAGCGCAGCGTGCAAGCCCTTCTCATGATGAACACGGGCCCGGGTGAAAGAAGGAAGGCAAGTATGCTTTTCCTGCGTTATTCTCCTTCCAGACATGCTTGTCCCTGGTCAGAAAAGTGATATGGATCATGGGTGCTGCAAAGAGGAAGGCAGATGGCAAGGACAGTGTTACTATTGGTGCTTTCCTTGACTCTCACAATGCAGACCTTGTGACTTCAGTTGAGCTCAGGGGAAAAATGCCTTAGAGTTCCCCAAAGAGAATGAGCCTTTTATACATATATATTATATTATATATATAATATATATTTCTATATATGTATGTGTACATATATACCTGCAGATGTACACACAAGCAACACGTGTATGTATACGTATACATACACATATACGTGTACATACACATATACACACAGACATACACACATCTTACATAATGCACACATATGTACACATATACACATCCATGCACACAGTGTCTGTGCATGTGTGTACTCCACAGATTTCACAAACACACCTGTTATAAGGAGGAAAGATATGCATGTAGGTCCCATTCTCTCTCAAACTCGTGATACCAGTTTTTTTTTGCAGTGTGTGCATATAGGGATCAATATACTTGACCTCTAATGTCCTGACCCATTTGCATGCTGAAGAACACGCTTCATGTTCTGGTGTTAGCTACAGAACATTCAGCCTCTTACCTCCTGTACACTCAAGTGTTATTTGTTGGATGAGTGTGTTGGGTAGGGGACTGGACCGAACTCTGATATCCCTGGATATCATTTGTTGTAAATCGGCTCTGTGGATGGTGGCAAGTGATTTGCTCATCTGTACATCAGGGGTACACTTACCAGCTCTGCCCCATTCACAAAGGGGCTTTTGGAGACTCAGACACAAAATGGCAGCATTAGAGCTCTGACACCGATAGCACTGTGCAACCTAAAACATTTCCAAAGTCACCCTTAGAGGCCGTATTTAAATCTTGGAGACCACATGTCAGCATTGCTGTGTTGCTTTTGTCTACTGCCAGAAATAAAGTAACCACTAAACAGACCCTCCATTCCTTCCCCCGATGGCTAGTATGAAGAGTTTCCTAATATTTTTTACTTGTATTAAGTAAACTTATTCTCCTCTTTTAAACGTTTTTGAAAGTGAGTCTCTTACCTTTCTAGTGTAGACCCTTGTGTTATCCTGAAACTGGCGTCTGTGCTGACAGTGACTTTCAGGGACTGTCCACATGGTGTGGTGAGTAGAACCCAAGGCCAAGGCTCCATCCCATCTTGGAACAAGTGGACTGTGTTCTTAGGTCATCAATTTTCTGCCTCTTGGTTTTATTAGCATTAAAATTAAGATGTAGGAATAAATGATCTCTAATGTTATTCCAGCTGTAAAATTACATGGTGCTGCTAGTTTTAAACAATAGATCCGTTTGCCAGAATTAACTGCTGCTTCAGAAAAACCTTCAGCCTTCTTAAACTTTAGATTTTAGAAACTTTTACATGTTTCTCGAATTGGTTTTTGAGTGATTTAAAGCAATAATAGAAAATGTAAACTTTAAAAAAGTCTTTGCCTTGAGATTTTTCTAAAGAATGTTCCCCCCTTCTCTTTTTATACTTCTGGATTTAAGATGAATGTAAATTACATGTATAATAACTCTCATCAAAGTTCAAAATAGCTCCTTTGTTAATATTGCTTGAATGTCTATGGAAAAGTAGAATGCACTCAAAATTTACAACTTCATGGAGATTCCAAGCCTCCCACCGACTTGATAATGATAAGTGATGAGGGGTTTTGATCAGTGTACTGGACTTGTCTTTATGTTCCTGCCATGAGCTACCTCACCCCAGGAAAACCATGCAAACCACTTTGCAGCTAGTTTGCACCTTAAACTTTTTTGCAAGAATTCATTCTAAAGAAATCTTTGTGAAATAGGTCAGACTTTGTAGCCCCATCTCATGGAAAAATTAAATGCCCAAGGGACACCTTTGCCCTGAGGTTCACACTTTCAGTGGAAATCAGAACCAAAAATAAAACATCAAATGAATGATCTGCATCCAAACCAAAGGTCAAGAGTGCCTAAGTTCACAAAGGGGGCCGCCCAAATCCCCAGTGCTGACAGCAAATTTTACCATCAAGCCCCAGCAAAGTACTGTCAAGAGAAACAAAGTGTCATAAAATGATCATTGCAACAGGTTTTTAAGGAGGTTCTCTTTATCTTGTGTCCACATTTTCTACAAATTAATTTAATTTTGATTAAAACAAAGTAAAATCTCGTAGTACATAAAGTATTTAATAAGCAAGGCCATGATTATGATCCTTCTCTTCAGCTCATATCCTTATGGCCCTTCATTGCATTCTACTAGAAAAAAAACACAGTAATTCTATATTTTCTTGAAATAAGACCAAGCTTTCAGATATCGACTTTATTTTTTTCTCAAAAGCAACAACAAAATGCTTTTGCCTGTGTTACTGATTTTTACAGCTACCTGGCAAACTAGGTGATTTACATGTCAGTTGATCCTTCAGTATTTAATTTTTTTTTATTTTGCCTATTTGGCATATAACAATTCTGATGAATTTGCCATAAATTAGATAGTGAAGGAATAAGGGCATCTAACTTATCAATACCTCAGATTTTAACAGATTTTCAAAAAAGGATTGCAGAGGTAGACTTAAAATTCATTTTCTGTTTTCAGAGAAGGAAAGAGAAAAAGGAAAAGGAAAGACAAATGTGGAAGATACTACAAACTATAATTTTAAGCCTATAATATGTGCTGAATTACAGTTTAAATCCTTGTGTGATAACCGTCTAGCTTAGTGTTCATATAATGATAGAATGAGTTTAACAGAAAGAGAAATTAATTTCAGTTATAAGAAAAGCGTATCCACTTCGGAGAGAGATACCTCAAAGCAACAGCATGAGCAGTTAAATATATGTTAAAAGCAAAGAAGACAATGTAGCATCTCCTGGAATTAATACTCTGGTCTGCCTAACAGTGAATATTATAATAATACAGAATACAAAAGAAGGGCCCAACAGATTCATCACCTTCTTGGTGACCAAATCGTCTCAATGCAGTGATTCCATGCAATGTTTAACACATGAACAAGATCTTGAGGGGAAAAAAGTATTCAGAAAATGGTGGTTTCATGTAAGTTAAGAAGGCAGCCTGATTCACGTAACTGTGTAATTTAACCTCTGACAGTAAAGTTATCTAAGCACTTGGAAGTACCCTGGTACTCACTTACACCACGCCTGTCATGCCAGTGCTTCTGGGTGCTTTTGAGGAAAAAAAAAATTAAAAGTTTCTCAACAACCAGAGTGTTGAGAAATAATGAATATTTTAAAACATACTGAAAGTGGGACATCCTGACAAATATTATTCAGTACTGAAAGGAAATTATCAAGCCATAAACAAACATAAAAGAAACTTCAATATATATAAGACGCCAATAGGAAAAGGTTCCATACTGTGTGATTCCAAATCTATGACATTCTAGAAAAGGCAATACTACAGTGACAGGAAAAAGATCATGTTTGCCAGGGGTAGAGAGAGGGGAGGGATGAATAGGTGGAGGATTTTTAGGGCAGTGAAATACCCTGTGTGATATTACAGTGGTGGATACATGTTGTCATAAATGTGTCAAAACCCATTGAACGTACAGTACCAAGAGTGAACCCTATGGCAAACTGGGAATTTCCAATGACAAAGAAATGTCCAAGTAGATGACTGTGCCAAACGCATGGCTCCAGTGGGAATGTGGCTGTGGGGAGGCTGTGCTTGTGTGGGGTCCGGAGGCATATGGTAACACTCCGTACTTTCTCTTAATTTTGCTGCAAACTTAAAACTAATACATTTATGTTTTATATGTTTTATTTTATACTTTCCACATATATATGAAGCTCACAAACATATACATACATATAGATAGGTAGGTAAGTAGGTAGGTAGGCAGATAGATAGATAGATAGATAGATAGATAGATAGATAGATAGATAGACAGACAGACAGACAGACAGACACAGATGAAGATCTAGATGTTAAAATGTAGACATCCAGGCTTCATTGCTATTTACATTATATTATTGAAGACATTAGCAGTTCTACAGTTTAGCCCATCTTCATAGTAGAATATTTTTTAGGCCCTCAATTCACATGTTTAGTAGACTCTGCTCAATGAGAAAATAATTACAAAGGTTCTGCAAAAATAAAACATACCCTGTGAGTTGAATGAATGCAAAAAGTATCTACTATTTAAAACACTGTTTTAATAGTTCAGAATTCATCCATTTGTTATATGTATTGAAAACTTAAAAAGTACCCTGTACTGTTTTTGCATGAATGATCTTCAAATGACTTGAATAGAATAAAACCTGCACGTTCCTGGACCATTCATTCAGCCTGGGTTGTTAGATAAGGTGCAAAATAGTAAAACATATACTCAGCTAGATTGCAATAAATACTCTGGAGGAAAATAAAGAAGAGTAAAGGGACTGTGGTAAGTAGGTAAAAGTTTAAATAAGGTGGTCATGAAAGGCCCCACTGAGGAAGTTATATTTATGTGAAAAGAGGAAAGTGGATAGGGAGCAAGCAATTGGATATGGATGTGGGTGAAGAACCATCCCAGCAGTAAATACAGGCAATGCAATGTCTCGAAGATAAGGGTTTGCAGACCAGCAGGAAAGCCGGTGCAGCTGAGCAAAGTGAGCGAGTTGAATCTGACACAAGGTCAACAGGTGGAGGGTGAGCTTTATGGCTACTGTGGTTGCTGATAGCTGTTGTTGGAAGAGTTCTGACTTTTACATAGCATGAGATAAGAAGCCATCGGTAAGTTTTGAATGTGACTGAGTAACATGGTCTGATTAATATTTTTAGGAACATCATTCTGAAGAACGTCTGCTCTTGGTAAAACAGACTAACTTGTAGAAGAGCAAAACTTACTGAAAGCAGTGCAACAGGCTGGGTGAATTCAAATAAAAACTTACAAACAAATAATCATCTCTCATGTTTACAGTTTGTAAAAAATACGTATTTTAAAATTTCTTTATTTTGACCTATTCACATCTTTGAATGTGAAAGTTGTCTCTTGAAGGCAGTGTGTAGTAGGATATTTATTTTTAACTTGTTCCATATCCTCCACATCTTCAGTGGGGTGTTTGATTTATTAAGATTTGATATAACTACTGATCTGGTTGGAATTATGCCTACAGTTTTGCTATTTGAATTGCATATCTTATGTCATTTTTATTCTTCTTTCTTCATTTGTGTTTTCGTGTGTTATACAAATATGTTTTAGTGTCACTTTATTTCCTCAGTGGCTTCTTTTAGTCTTGTCACTTTATTGTTTTAGTGGTTGCTTGAAGGATTACAGTATAGTTGTGTAAGTTATCAAAATCTACCACAGGTCAATATTGACAAGATGTCAGTTCTTCTCTATTTCATCTACAGATTCAATGCAATCCTAGTCAAAATCTCAGTGAGTTATTTTGTGGATATTGGCAAGACAGCCTGATTTTAAAGTCTGTATGGAGAGGGAAAAGACTCAGGATAACCAACACAACATGATAGGAAAACAAAGTTGGGGGAATGACACTGCCCAACTTCATGGTTTATTGTAAAGCTGCAGTAATCAAGATAGTATGATTAGGGTGAAAGAATAGACTTAGACAAATAGATGAATGGACAGAATAGAGAACTCAGGAAGAAAACTACATAAATATTGTCAACTGATCTTTGACAAAGACCAAGGACATACAATAGAGAAAATATTGTCTTTTCAACAAATGGTGCTAGAACAACTGGACATCCACATAAGAAAGGGTGAGTCTAGACACCTCATACCCTTCACAAAATATAACTCAAAACAGACCTAAATATAAAACGTGAAACTTTAAAATTCCTAGATAAAAACATAGTGGAAAACCAAGATGACCTTGGGATCTGCAAGGAGTTTTTAAATAAAACACCAAAGACATGATCCATGTAAGAAAAAATCGATAAGCTAGACTTTGTTAAAATTAAAAGCTTCTGCTCCATGAAAGAGAACCTCAAGAAAACAAAAAGCCAGAGACTGTGAGAAAATATTTTCAAAAGGCATACCTTACAAAGCTCTGTTATCTAAAATATACAAAGCACACTTAAAACTCAGCAACAGTAAAACAGGCAACCTAATTAAAACATGGGCAAAAGATCTGAACAGACACTTCATCAAAGAAAATGTACAAATGAGAATAAGCATATGAAAAGATGTTTTCTATAGTATGTCATGAGGAAAATGCAAATTCAAACAACAATAAGATGCCACCATACACATATTGGAATGACCAAAACCTTGAACACTTAAAATACCAAGTGCTGGCAAGGATGTGGAACAACAGGAACTTTCATTCATTGCCAGTGGGAATGCCAAACATTACAGTCACTTTGGAAGTTATTTTGGTGGTTTCTAACTTAAGAGTACTAGTCATACTCTTACCATATAATCCGATAATTATCCTCCTCATTATTAACTCTAAAAAAATAAAGAGGCTGCATGCAGTGTAATTCCAACTCTATGACACTCTGAGGAAGGCAAAGATATAGAGACAGGAGAAGTTTCACTGGTTGCCTGGGCTCGGGGCAGGGAGAGATAAATAGATGGACTATAGATAATTTGTAGGGCAGTGAAAATACACTGTGTTATACTATAATGGTGGATACATGCAATTATATATTTGTCAAAATCCACAGAATGTCCAACACCATGAGTGAGCCCTGATGTAAACTGTAGATTTGGGGTAATAAAGGAGTATCATGGTAGATTCCTCAATTGCAAAATACGTACCTCTTTGGTAGGGAATGTTGATAACCAGGGAGGCTATGTGGGGACAGCAGGTATGTGGGAAATCTCTGTACCTTCAAAGTAATTTTGATATAAATATAAAACTACTCTAAAAAGTTCTTTTAAATAAATATACAAATAAATTTAAAATAAGTAAAAAACATCTACAAGTTAAAAGTGGTTTATATTCTGGCAAAAGAGAGCAACGTAGTTTCAATATAGATCTACCCTTTCCCCTTTATTTCATACTATTTTCATATATGTCACATTCATACACATACACACTTAGATGGTTAAAATCCAAAAATATACTCTTTTAATTGTTTTAAATAATCTTATATTTCAAAAAATACATAAAGAAAAGAGTAAAAGTATTTTTTAATGTAGATGTTTAGTACTTCTGGTGTTCATTTCTTCCTGTGAATTTGTTTTATCATTTAGAGTCATTTTCCTTTCCATAGGAGGAATTTCCATTCGTAGTTTTTCTAGAATAGCTATGCTAGCAATTGATTCTCTTAATGTTTATTGGCCCTGAACTGTCCTTTATTTACCATCATTTTAGAAAACTATTTTTAATGGACAGAAGTCTTGCCAAATGTTTTATTTTTTTCAGCACCTTGAGTTAAGTCATCATGATGCCTTCTGGTCTCCATTGCTTCTGATGGAAAGTCAGCTGTTACACTTATTGCTGTTTATCTTTAGGTCGTAATAATTTTTCTCTTGTCATTTTTAGTATATTCATCTTTCAGCAATTTGACTACAATGTATGTAGATGTAACTGTCTTTCTCTTAATTTTATTTGGGGCTCATTGACCTTCAAGATAAGCACTTGCTTTTTATTCAAATGTGTAAAGTTTCCATTCAGCATTTCTTTGGGTATGTATTCTTCCTCATTCTATTTCTCCTCCCCTTTAAAGTTTATTTTATATTTTTTATTTTATGGGTACATAGTAGATGCATGTGTGTGTGTATGTGTGTGTGTGTGTGTATATATATATATATATATATATATATATATATATATGAAGTACATTAAGTATTTTGATACAAGCATACAGTGCATAAAAGTCACATTAGGGTAAATGGGGCATCCATCACCTCAAGCAATTTTTTTTGTGTTAAAACCTTCCAGTTATATTATTTTCGTTATTTTTAAATTTACAATAAAGTATTGTTTACTGTAATCACCCTGCTGTGCTATCAAATACTAAATCTTATTTACTCAATCTAATTGTATTTTTGTACCCATTAATTTTCCCCACTTCCCCCACCTATTACCCTTCCCAGTTTCTGGTAACCATCATTCTCTCTATCTCCATCAGTTCAATTGTTTTAAGTTTTAGATCCCACAGATGAGTGAGAACATGCAAAGTTTGTCTTTCTATGCCTGGTGTGTTTTACTTAACATAATTTCTTCCAGTTTCATCTATATTATTGCAAATAACTGGAGCTCATTTTCTAAATAGCTGAATAGTACCCCATTGTCTATATGTACCACATTTTCTGTATCCATTCATCTGTTGATGGACACTTAGGTTGCATCCAAATCTTGGCTATTGTGAATAGTGCTGCAATGAACTTGGGAATGCAGATATCTCTTCAACATACTGATTTCATTTCCTTTGGATAAATACCCAGTAGTAGAATTGTTGGATCTTGTGGTAGTTCAAGTTATAGTTTTTAAGGAACCTCCATAACAGCAACAGTGTACAAGGGTTCCCCTTGCAATTTACATTCCCAGCAACCGTGTGCAAGGGTTCCCCTTTTCTCCACATCCTCACCAGCATTCAATATCGCCTTTCTTTTGGATAAAAGCAATTTTTACTGGGAGGAGATGATAAATTATTATAGTTTTGATTTGCATTTCTCTAGTGATCAGTGATGTTGACCATCTTTTCATATACCTGTTTGCTATTTGAATGTCTTTTTTTTTTTGAGAAATGTCTATTCAGACCTTTTGCTCATTTTTATATTGGATAATTCGATATTTTTTCCTATTGAGTTGTTTAAGCTGCTTATATATCCAGAGTATTGTTTTCTTGTTGGATGGGTAGTTTGCACATATTTTCTCCCATTCTGTAGGCGATCTCTTCACTTTGTTGGATTGTTTCCTTTGCTATGCAGAAGCTTTTGAACTTGATGTGATCACAATAGTCAATTTTTGCTTTGTTTGTCTGTGCTTTACGGATATTACTCAAGAAATCTTTGCCAAGCATGCTGGCTCATGCCTGTGATCCCATTACTTTGGGAGGCCAAGGTGGACAGATCACCTGGAGTTCGAGCCCAGCCCAACATAGCAAAACCTTGTCTCTACTAAAAATACAAAAATTATCCAGGCATGGTGGCCTGCGCCTGTAATCCCAGCTGCTTAGGAGGCTGAGGTAGGAGAATCCCTTGAGCCTGGAGGTGGAGGTTGCAGTGAGCTGAGAGCATGCCACTGCACTCCAGACTGGATGACAGAGCGAGACTGTGTCTCAAAGAAAAAAGGAAATATTTGTCCATACCGGTGGCCTGAGAGCATCCCCAAACTTTTATTTTCATACTTTCATAGTTTGAGGTCCTACATTTAAGTTTTTCATCCACTTTGATTTGATTTTTGTATATGGAGAGAGATAGGGGTCTAGTTTTATCCTTTTGCAAGTGAATATCCAGTTTTCCCAACAACATTTATTGAAGAGACTGTCCTTTCCCCAATGTATGTCATTGGCACGTTTGTCAAAAATGAGTTCGTTGTAGGTATATACGTTTATTTCTGGATTCTCTATTCTGTTCCATGGGTCGATGTGTCTGATTTTATGCCAGTACCATGCTGTTTTGGTTATTATACCCTGTAGTATAATGTGAAGTCAGGTAATGTAATTTTTTTTGGCCAGAATGGCTTAGGCTAGTCTAGGTCTTTGTGGTTTCATATAAATTTTTGGATTTTCTTTCTACCTCTGTGAGGAATGTCATTGGCATTTTGACTGGAATTGCATTAAATCTGTAGACTTCTCTGGGTAGTGTGGACATTTTAACAAAATATTGATTTTTCCAACCCATAAATATGAAATATCTTTCCATTTTTTTGTGTCCTCTTTAATTTCTTGCATCAATGTCTTATAATTTTCTTTGTGGAAATTTTTCACTTTTTTGGTTAGGTTAATTCCTAGATATCTTGCTTTATTTTTGGCTATTGTAAATGGGATGATTTTGATTTCTTTTTCAGATTGTTTGCTGTTGGGATATAGAAATGCTACTTATTTTTGCATGGTGATTTTATATCCTGCAAATCTACTGTATTTGTTTATCAGTTCTAATAGTTGTGGGGTTTTTTGGTGGAGTCTTTAGATTCTCCCAAATACAATATCACATCATCTGCAAAAAAAAAAAAAAAAATGTGATTTCTTCCATTTTGGACTCAGATGTACTTTATTTCTTTCTCTTATCTGATTGCTCTAGCTAGGGCTTCTAATACTATGTTGAGTAACAGTGGTGAAAGTTGGCATCCTTGTCTTATTCCAGATTTTAGAGAAAAGGCTTTTAATTTTCCCTTTTAGTATAATACTATCTGTGGATCTGTCATATATGGCTTTTATTGTGTTGAAGTATCTTCCTTCTACCATTTTTTGACTGTTTTTATCATAAAGGGATGTTGGAATTTATCAAATGCCTTTTCAGCATCAACTGAAATGATTTTATGGCTTTTGTCCTTTATAATGTTGATATGATGTAGTGCATTGATTGATTTGCATATGCTGAACCATCCTTGCATCCCTGGAATAAATCCCACTTGGTCATGATGAATGATCTTTTTAATGCACTGTTGAAGTAAGTTTACTAGTATTCTGTTGAGGATTTTTGCATCAATATTCATCAGAAATATGGTCTGCAGTTTTCTTGATATGTCTTTTTTGGTTTGGGGTTCAGGATAATACTGGTCTCATAGCAGGAGTTTGGAAGTGTTTTCTCCTCTATTTTTTGAAATTGTTTGAGTAGGATTGCTATGAGTTCTTTAAGTGTGTGGTAGACTTCAGCAGTGAAGCCACTGGGTCCCAGACTTTTCTTTGCTGGGAGACTTATTATTACGGCTTTGATCTCATTACATGTTATTGGTCTATTTAAACTGTGGAATTCTTCGTGATTCAATCTTGGAAGGTTGTATGTGTCTAGAAATTTACTCATTTATTTAGGTTTTCCAATTTATTGGCATATAGTTTATTGTAGTCTCTAATGATCCTTTGGCTTTTTGCAGTATCAGTTATAATTTCTATCTTTTCATCTCTGATTTTATTTATTTGAGTCTTCTCTCTTTTATCCTAGTCTGGCTAAAGGTTTGTCAATTTGTTTAACTTTTCAAAAAACACACAACTTTTTATTAACAAATAAAAAATATATATGTTGGGTGCATATGTATTTACAGCTGTTATATCCCCTTTCTCAGTTGATGCTTTCATCATTATATAATGACCTTCTAGGTTTCTTTTCATATTTTTTCTCTTGAAGCCAATTTTGTTATAAGTATAGCTAATCCTGCTTTTTTGTTTCTGTTTGCATGGAATATTTTCTTTCATCTCTTTATTTTCTGGCTACTTGTGTATATCTATAGGTGAAATGTGTTTCTTGTAGACAACATATCATTGGGTTTTGTATTTTTTTAATACATTCAGTCACTCTATCTTTTGATCAGAGTGTTCAATTCATTTATATTCAATGGTATTAGTGATAAGTAAATATCAATATTTGCTTTCTGATTGTTTTGTGGTCTTTCTTCCTTCTCCTCTTCCTTTTTGTGAAGGTGGTTTGCTCTGGTAGTATGTTTTCATTTATTTTTGGTGTTACTGTTGTAGGTTTTAAACTTGAGGATGCTATGGGGCTTGCAAATAACATCTTAGAACCCATTATTTCAAAGTGATGACAACTTAACACTGATTGCAAAAACAAATAAACTAATAAGCAAAGAGAATTAATAAAAGTTCTATATTTTAACTTCATCCCTCTGGCTGTTTAAATTTGTGTTCTATTTGTATCTTATATTGTCTGTGTCTTGAGAAGTTATTATTTTTAATATGTTCATTAGTCTTTCTACTCAAGATTTGAATAGCGTACACACCACAATTGTAGTGTTATACTCTCAGTTTGTCTGTGTACTTACTTTTACCAGTGAGTTTTGTACCATCAGATGATTTCTGAATTTTAGCTTGGAAAGTCATTCAACTCAAATAGTTTACCACATCTAACACCAAATCTTATCCTAGACAAATAGACATCCATAATTGATAGAGCTAGGCATGGCAAGGCCTCTGATTCTCACCATTCTTAAGACTTTTCTTCGGCCTAACATATGGCCTTACTGAAAAATCTAGTCATTCTTTCAAAAATAAATGCTTCTGAATTTGAGTCTTCCTTGCTTGATTTCCAGAGCCATGGAATTGTTGTTTTTTAATCTTTGTTTTTCTGCTTTAGTGCTTTATGACAATTATTTCATAGAAGGTGGTAGAGATATAGGAATATTATGTCCATGATAGAAGAATGAAGTTCAAGTAATGATTTATGTTAGTCTTTATTAAATCAAAGGTGCAAATGTAATGACTAGTAATAACACTGAAATGGGAGAATAAATTACAACTACAAGCTTGTTGTGGCATAATTTTAAAAAATGCTTGGTTAGTAAGAAAGGAGATAAAAACAAGAGTAGTTGGGATGAAAAATAAACATTAAAATATTTATAATCTGTAATATGCCAGTGATAAAAATGGAATAGGCACTCAAAGGACAGATATTGTCTAAATGCTGTTTAATAAACATAATAGATTAATAAAATCAGAAGATAATATACAATATAAAAATCACTGAGGTAAAAAGTTGATTCTTTGAAAACTAATAAAAATCAATCAATCCTAGCAACATTGATAAAGAGATAAAGCGCAAGTTAATATTTATGATTTAACAGCGGACTACAAAAAAAACCCTGCAATTTTTGCAGACTTTAAAAAATAAGAAAATATACCAAATAATTACCAATTTAAAGATAAAATGGATAAATTCATAGAAAAAACATACTTTTACAGGCACAAAAAGAAATAGAAAAATTTGAACAATTCTACACTTATTCAAGATCTTGAAACTATGCTAAAACCTTCCCACAAAGAAATCTGCAAGACCAGTTGGCTTTACTAGTGAGTCCATCCAAATGTTTAAGAAGGAAATAACAACATTCTTTTTCATACTCCTTTACAAAAATGACAATGAAAAAAGAAGGGGAGATGTTTTCAACTTCTTTTATGGAACAACGTATCTATGAAAACCACAATATTACAAGGACATGACAAGGTAGGAAAACCAGAAGCTATAAACCAATTTTCCTCATGAAAATAGATTTTAAAATAAAAATAATAGCAAATTGAATTTACCAATATGTAAAGAGGATGCCAAGTCATAATCATGTGAGCTTATTTCTGAAAGCATTTATTTTTATTTTTTTAAATACTAGGTAATCACTTGATATATATTTTCTCATTAAATAAAAAAGCAAAATTTAAGGTCATCTCAATCTATGCCAAAAAAGCATATGAAAAAGTCAACAGTTAGCAACTATAAACACATTGACAAGCTAGGAGGCGAAGGAGACTCCCTTAATCATAAATTACTAAACATGTTTCTTCTGAGGTCTGGATAGAAACAAGGATGTTTCCTCCCACCATTTCTATGCAGCATTGTATGAAAGTCACAATGAAAGTCACAGCCCGAAAAATAAAGCATGAAAAAAAAAATAATGAAATTATAGTGATTTGAAAGTAAGAACTAAAAATATGAGTTTTAGAATATCTCAATATGCAATCTAAATAAATTGAAACTATACATTTAGCACAAACCTAATATAAGGTCAGCCTAAATATTAATTGTATTTCTGTGTAAATACTGTATTGCTATAGTAAATAATTAGAAAATGAAATTTTAAACTAATACTATTTAAAATATAAAGCACTAAGTGTATATGATACTACTAACAAAGATGTTCATAGTCTATAAGCAGAAAACTACAAAACACAATGAACATGAATTAAAGTCTACGTAGAGAGACTTCTTTGATTGGAAGACTCAATATGAACAGAACTTCACTTAATATGCAAAGTTCTGCACCTATTGATCAAAACATTTGATGCAACTCTAATGAAAATACCAGAAGGTAGTTTGCCTATTTGTTTGTTTATTTATTTATTTATTGTCATTGGCATACTGATTCTAAAATTCATATGTGTATTCAAAGGGTTAAGAGTAACTAACCTTATACGAGAATAACAAAATTAGAGGGTTTGTGATACCAAATATCAAGACGTGTAATATAGGTAAAATCATCAAAACCACTGAGCATTGGTTGAGCATTAGATAAACAGACAGAACAGAATAAGAAGCCCAGAACCAAACTCCCAAATGTTCTATTATTTGATTTGTGACAATGATTGTACTGCAGTAAAGTGCAGAAAGGAGATTTTTATAACAAATGATGCTAGGCCAATTGGATACTCATTTTCAAAAATCTTGACACATCAAATTATACATAAAAATCTATTCCAGTTCCATATATTTTATGAAATTAGCACTGACACAGATTTCTTAGATAGGATAAAAAATAAAAGGGCTAACCTAAAGAGAACTACCTATAAAATACACGAAAGTGATACTTTGTATCATAAAATGATTTTATTAAGGGAGTGAAAATTCAGTCCACAGAATGAGAGGTGATATTAGTAATTCTCAACCTAAATAAAAACCACTCAGAAACAGAATATATAAAGAATTCCTCCTGCAGACCCCCATTAGCAACAAACCACCTAATAGAAATATAGGCAGAACAAGATTTACAAAGAGCTGACACATTCATAAAATGCTGACTTTTTAAATTATTGGAGTCAGAGAAATTAAGACCCACCAGAGTGGCTTAAAATTAAATACTGAACATATCAAGTGTTCATGAGGGTGAGAAGCAACTACTGATGGGAGATAAATTGGCACAAACACTTTGGACAACTCTTGCAGTTACTACAAAACTGAAACTATGTCTATTTTATAGGCCAACATTCCACTTCTACAAAATACTCAAACACATATATTTATTAACCGAAGGATATTATACATTGCCAGTAACAAAATAATTCAGAGTAGCCTAAAACTGGAAAGAAATAAAAGTTGATTTAGTCATTCCATAATGTGTGTGTATTAAAACGATATGTTGTATACCATAAATGTATAAAATTGTACTTGTCAGTTAAAAATAAATTACAAAAATGGTTCATGTAGATGAATAGATTTTGGAGTAGTCATAAAATGGAATCTATCCCTCAATGAGAAAATAAAACTAACTTCTATTATAATTGAACAACGTCGATAAATCTCAGGAATAATTTTGTTCTAAGGAATCCAAATAGAGTATACATTTTATAATTCCATTTATTCAAGGTTCAAACCTGATTTTTAAAAAATTTACCAATAGAGACAACTTAGCATAGTCATTATTTTGTGAAGATGCTGGGCCTAACACTTGTTTTGGGAAGCTTGTAACATGTTATTACTTCCTCTGGGTTATGGTCACTCAAGGGTGTTTATGTTGCAAAATCCATCAAGCCAAAATATGTCATATTCAATATAAAGTTTACTATTAAAAGTTTACTATGGCTACTGAGTTGGCAAAGAGGATGACAGTAGAGGATGAGAGGTATTCCAGTAAAACTGGAGAAAGTGAAGACAGCCTGGACTAGGACTGTGTGCTGGAGGCCGTGGGAGAGCTTCCCATCTAGCACCCCTGCTGATGGGTTGGGAGAGAAAGAGGAGTCAAGAATGATGCTGGTGTTTGGCCTAAGAAACTTGCAGGATGAAGTTCCTTGTATTCAGATGGTGAAGGCTGTAGGAGAAACAGGTTTTGAGTAGAGTTTCAGAGAGCTGGTTTGAAGACAGGTTGTTTGGGAGACCTGTATTGACGATCCAAGGGCAGATGCCGTATACACAGCTGTGTATGCCAACCTGGAGTTCCGGAGTGTGTCAAATGATATTGGCCAGTCAAAAATGACGTGGACTGGGGACTGACCCTGTGCTTTAGAAAGCATCTGTTACTGATGATGTTAACAGGAGCGTTTGTTTGTTTGTTTATTTGTTTCAGTTTCAAGTGGTAGAGGTGAAAGCCAGATAGCTATAAATTTAACAGAGGCTGGAAGGAGAGGAATTGAAGATAGATGAGTACAGATGTCTCTATTGAGCTTTGCCACAAAGGAGAGAAGGCAAATGCAGAGATGCAGGTCAAGACATCGCTTTTTATTGACTTTTTTAAGATAGGAGAAATCACAGCATGTCATTTCTTCCAGGCCTTCTCAGCAGACAGTTATGAAATACGTGTATGTATACTAACTCAGTGATACACGTATGCCTCGTTTCTGTATCATCTTTCTGTATGTATGCATGCATTTGTGTATATATGCATGTCTTGTGAGGACAGGATCACTAAAATTCTACACCAAGGCCCACAGTTCATTCCAGTACCTCCCCCCACCCTTTTTCCCCCCCCCCCCTTTGAGACAGAGCCTCACTCTGTCGCCCAGGCTGGAGTGCAGTGGCGGGATCTCGGCTCACTGCAAGCTCCACCTCCCGGGTTCACGCCATTCTCCTGCCTCAGCCTACAGAGTAGCTGGGACTACAGGCGCCCGCCACCATGTCCGGCTAATTTTTTTGTATTTTTTAGTAGAGATGGTGTTTCACTGTGTTAGCCAGGATGGTCTCAATCTCCTGACCTCTTGATCCGCCCGCCTCGGCCTCCCAAAGTGCTGAGATTACAGGCGTGAGCCACAGTGCCTGGCCCTCCCCTTTTCTTAGTTGTAAGCTTATTATCTCACCATAACAAACCCAGTTCTTATTATCTACAATATGTTTATTTGTTGAGTTTCACAATAAATATAGTTTGAGAATTGTTTACCCATATCTCTGGAAAAAGCATCCACTAGATTACATCCTTAAGGTAAAACAGTCTTTAGCTTTACAATATCCAGTCAAGGTATCCTTTACAAAGTTAGCCACCCCTTTCAGGGCACTCTTGTTATTCATTCAGATAGATTCACTTGTTAATCTTAACACTTTATTTTTGGTTCAGCTCACATGCTAGTGGCTTTTAGTTCTTTGTTTAATTCTGGGTATATGAAGGATAAGTGGAACTCTGAAAAGTCAGAGCTATAAGAGACAGATGCATCCCTTTCTCTTCATCCCTACTCCTCCCTCCCATTTCTACTCACATCTCTCCCCATGCCTTTTCCTCCTACACACTGTAGGTAATCAATCCCCTTCTCATGTATACTTCCTGCATTTCTCGTTGTATAAATGAGCAAATAAATGTATACTTTGTACGTCCTTTTTTACATAAAGGGTAGCATCCTGTAAGTAGCCTTTTGTGCTTTCCTTTTTTATTTAACATTATGTCCTGGTATACACCATTTCATATGAGTTTACAAAGATTATTTTAAGCAGCTGAAAAATGCCCTATTTTGTAGAGGCACCTCAGTTTATTCATTCATAAATTATTAGTTGCTGAAACACCCTCCCTATATAGGAATCGATGTTTTCAGTATTTTGTAATTGCAAACAATGCTACAAAATATAACCATGTGCATTTGTATTTCTGTACTGTTGGTGCTGCAGCTTGAGGGTAGACTCTTAGAGGTGGGATTGCTGAGTCAAAGGTTAAGTGCAGATGTAGGTCGTTTTTTTGGTTGGACTCTTTTAAGTATCTGCAAGTTTTCTTCCGGATGGATTGAAACAGTCGGCATTCTCATCAATCAAGTTTGAGAATGCTTTATTCCTGACAGCCTCACAAGCAGAATGTGTTGTTTAATTTTCAATGATTTGTACCAGTCTAACTGGTGAGAAATTATATCTCAGGGTTGTTTTAACTTGTATTTCTCTAAAAATGAGAAATATAAGTGAATATTTTGTTGGTATGCTTGAAGGAAATTGTCATCTCTGTTTTGGTGACCTAATGGTTCATTGCAGTTCTCCATTTCTCTACTGCATCGTTAGTCCTTTGCCCCACAATATTTAAGTGTTCTTCCTAGATTGGGAGTGTTAACCCTTTGCCTGTGGTATATGCAGAGACTTTTTCCTCCCAGAGTGAAAGCTGGCTTTTGCTTATGCTTATGATGTTTCTATGATGCATTTATTTTAATTTATATTTTGATAAGAACATCTACGAGACCTGTCCTCTTAGCATGTTTTTAAGTGTAAAATGTAATATCATCAACTACACGTACAATGCTGGACAGCAGACCTTTAGAATTAAATTCATCTTTGCTGGACTGAAACTTTATTCTCCTTGATTAGCAACTTCCCATTTTCCCCCTTCTATAGCCCCGGACAACCACCATTTACTCCTTGATTTTATGAATTTGACTATGTTAGATATATAAGTGGAATCATGCAGTATTTGCCTTTCTGGCTTATTTAGGTAACTGATTTATTTCACTTAGCATTTCCTCAAGGCTCATCCATGGTGTTGCATATTACAGAATTGCTTTATTTCTTGAGACGGAATATTACTCTATAAAGAGTCCTCAAAATTTAAAAATAGAGCTGTCATATGATCTAGCAATCCCACGTCAGGTATTTATCCAAAATAATTTAAATCGAGATCTTGAAGAAATGTCAGCACACCCATGTTCATTGTGGCACTGTTCAAAATACCCAAGACAGGAAGCAACCTAAATGTCCATCAACAGATAAAGAGATGAGGAAAATGTGTGTAGATAGAATGGAATACTTTTTATTTTTTAAAAAGTGAATTAAGTTCTAAAAGTCATTCTTTTTTTTTTTTTTTTTTTTTTTTGAGACGGAGTCTGGCTCTGTCGCCCAGGCTGGAGTGCAGTGGCTGGATCTCAGCTCACTGCAAGCTCCGCCTCCCAGGTTCATGCCATTCTCCCGCCTCAGCCTCCTGAGTAGCTGGGACTACAGGCGCCCGCCACCTCGCCCGGCTAGTTTTTTTTGCATTTTTTTAGTAGAGACGGGGTTTCACCGGGTTAGCCAGGATGGTCTCGATCTCCTGACCTCGTGATCCACCCGTCTCGGCCTCCCAAAGTGCTGGGATTACAGGCTTGAGCCACCGCACCCAGCCAAAGTCATTCATTTTTAAAAAAGAAATTTTTCGGGGGCGGAGCAAGATGGCCGAATAGGAACAACTCCAGTCTCCAACTCCCAGCGCGAGCGACACAGAAGACCGGTGATTTCTGCATTTTCAACTGAGGTACTGGGGTCATCTCACTAGGGAGTGCCGGACAATCGGTGCTGGTCAGCTGCTGCAGCCTGACCAGCGAGAGCTGAAGCAGGGCGAGGCATCGCCTCACCTGGAAGCGCAAGGGGGAAGGGGATCCGTTTTCCTAGCCAGGGGAACTGAGACACACAACACCTGGAAAATCGGGTAACTCCCACCCCAATACTGCGCTGTAAGCATACAGGCATTCCAGGAGAATATATCCCACACCTGGCCGGGAGGGTCCCACGCCCACGAAGCCTCCCTCACTGCTAACACAGCAGTCTGCCGCGATCTATCCGCAAGGCAGCAGCGAGGCTGGGGGAGGGGCGCCCGCCATTGCTGAGGCTTAAGTAGGTAAACAGAGCCGCTGGGAAGCTCGAACTGGGTGGAGCTCACAGCAGCTCAAGGAAGCCTGCCTGTCTCTGTAGTCTCCACCTCTGGGGACAGCGCACAGCTGAAGACCAACAGGGGAAGTAGCGGGAGCCGGTGCAGACGCGAACGACTCTGTCTGACAGCTTTGGGGAGAGCCGCGGATCTCCCAACGCGGAGGTTGAGATCTGAGAACGGACAGACTGCCTGCTCAGGTGTGTCCCTGACCCCTGAGTAGCCTAGCTGGGAGAAATCCCCCACTAGGGGCAGTCTGACACCCCACACCTCACAGGGTGGAGTACACCCCTGAGAGGACACTTCCAAAGGAAGAATCAGACAGGTACACTCGCTGTTCAGCAATATTCTATCTTCGGCAACCTCTGCTGCTGATACCCAGGCAAACAGGGTCTGGAGTGGACCTCAAGCAATCTCCAACAGACCAACAGAGAGTCCTTCTGACTGTCAGAAGGAAAACTATCAAACAGGAAGGACACCTATACCAAAACCCCATCAGTTCGTCACCACCATCAAAGACCAGAGACAGATAAAACCACAAAGATGGGGAAGAAGCAGGGCAGAAAAGCTGGAAATTCAAAAAATAAGAGCGCATCTCCCCCTGCAAAGGAGCGCAGCCCATCACCAGCAACGGATCAAAGCTGGTCAGAGAATGACTTGGACGAGAGGAGAGAAGAAGGCTTCAGTCCATCAAACTTATCAGAGCTAAAGGAGGAATTACGTACCCAGCGCAAAGAAACTAAAAATCTTGAAAAAAGAGTGGAAGAATTGACAGCTAGACTCATTAATGCAGAGAAGATCATAAACGAAATGACAGAGATGAAAACCATGACACGAGAAATACGTGACAAATGCACAAGCTTCAGTAACCGACTCGATCAACTGGAAGAAAGAGTATCAGCGATTGAAGATCAAATGAATGAAATGAAGCGAGAAGAGAAACCAAAAGAAAAAAGAAGAAAAAGAAATGAGCAAAGCCTGCAAGAAGTATGGGATTACGTAAAAAGACCAAATCTACGTCTGATTGGGGTGCCTGAAAGTGAGGGGGAAAATGGAACCAAGTTGGAAAACACTCTTCAGGATATCATCCAGGAGAACTTCCCCAACCTAGTAGGGCAGGCCAACATTCAAATTCAGGAAATACAGAGAACGCCACAAAGATACTCCTCCAGAAGAGCAACTCCAAGACACATAATTGCCAGATTCACCAAAGTTGAAATGAAGGAAAAAATCTTAAGGGCAGCCAGAGAGAAAGGTCGGGTCACCCACAAAGGGAAGCCCATCAGACTAACAGCAGATCTCTCGGCAGAAACTCTACAAGCCAGAAGAGAGTGGGGGCCAATATTCAACGTTCTTAAAGAAAAGAATTTTAAACCCAGAATTTCATATCCAGCCAAACTAAGTTTCATAAGTGAAGGAGAAATAAAATCCTTTACAGATAAGCAAATGCTTAGAGATTTTGTCACCACCAGGCCTGCCTTACAAGAGACCCTGAAGGAAGCCCTAAACATGGAAAGGAACAACCAGTACCAGCCATCGCAAAAACTTGGCAAAATGTAAAGACCATCGAGGCTAGGAAGAAACTGCATCAACTAACGAGCAAAATAACCAGTTAATATCATAATGGCAGGATCAAGTTCACACATAACAATATTAACCTTAAATGTTAATGGACTAAATGCTCCAATTAAAAGACACAGACTGGCAAACTGGATAAAGAGTCAAGACCCATCAGTCTGCTGTATTCAGGAGACCCATCTCACATGCAGAGACATACATAGGCTCAAAATAAAGGGATGGAGGAAGATCTACCAAGCAAATGGAGAACAAAAAAAAGCAGGGGTTGCAATCCTAGTCTCTGATAAAACAGACTTTAAACCATCAAAGATCAAAAGAGACAAAGAAGGCCATTACATAATGGTAAAGGGATCAATTCAACAGGAAGAGCTAACTCTCCTAAATATATATGCACCCAATACAGGAGCACCCAGATTCATAAAGCAAGTCCTTAGAGACTTACAAAGAGACTTAGACTCCCATACAATAATAATGGGGGACTTCAACACTCCGCTGTCAACATTAGACAGATCAACGAGACAGAAAGTTAACAAGGATATCCAGGAATTGAACTCATCTCTGCACCAAGCGGACCTAATAGACATCTATAGAACTCTCCACCCCAAATCAACAGAATATACATTCTTCTCAGCACCACATCGCACTTATTCCAAAATTGACCACATAATTGGAAGTAAAGTACTCCTCAGCAAATGTAAAAGAACAGAAATTATAACAAACTGTCTCTCAGACCACAGTGCAATCAAACTAGAACTCAGGACTAAGAAACTCAATCAAAACCGCTCAACTACATGGAAACTGAACAACCTGCTCCTGAATGACTACTGGGTACATAACGAAATGAAAGCGGAAATAAAGATGTTCTTTGAAACCAATGAGAACAAAGATACAACATACCAGAATCTCTGGGACACATTTAAAGCAGTGTGTAGAGGGAAATTTATAGCACTAAATGCCCACAAGAGAAAGCAGGAAAGATCTAAAATTGACACTCTAACATCACAATTAAAAGAACTAGAGAGGCAAGAGCAATCACATTCAAAAGCTAGCAGAAGGCAAGAAATAACTAAGATCAGAGCAGAACTGAAGGAGATAGAGACACAAAAAACCCTCCAAAAAATCAATGAATCCAGGAGTTGGTTTTTTGAAAAGATCAACAAAATTGACA
This sequence comes from Rhinopithecus roxellana, assembly GCF_007565055.1. Classification (NCBI taxonomy): domain Eukaryota; kingdom Metazoa; phylum Chordata; class Mammalia; order Primates; family Cercopithecidae; genus Rhinopithecus; species Rhinopithecus roxellana. The sequence continues at coordinate 43,495,709 of NC_044557.1, forward strand.
GACCGCTAGCAAGGCTAATAAAGAAAAAAAGAGAGAGGAATCAAATAGATGCAATAAAAAATGATAAAGGGGATATCACCACTGACCCCACAGAAATACAAACTACCATCAGAGAATACTATAAACGCCTCTACGCAAATCAACTAGAAAATCTAGAAGAAATGGATAATTTCCTGGACACTTACACTCTCCCAAGGCTAAACCAGGAAGAAGTTGAATCCCTGAATAGACCAATAGCAGGCTCTGAAATTGAGGCAACAATTAATAGCCTACCCACCAAAAAAAGTCCAGGACCAGATGGATTCACAGCTGAATTCTACCAGAGGTACAAGGAGGAGCTGGTACCATTCCTTCTGAAACTATTCCAATCAATAGAAAAAGAGGGAATCCTCCCTAACTCATTTTATGAGGCCAACATCATCCTGATACCAAAGCCTGGCAGAGACACAACAAAAAAAGAGAATTTTAGACCAATATCCCTGATGAACATCGATGCAAAAATCCTCAATAAAATACTGGCAAACCGGATTCAGCAGCACATCAAAAAGCTTATCCACCATGATCAAGTGGGCTTCATCCCTGGGATGCAAGGCTGGTTCAACATTCGCAAATCAATAAACGTAATCCAGCATATAAACAGAACCAAAGACAAGAACCACATGATTGTCTCAATAGATGCAGAAAAGGCTTTTGACAAAATTCAACAGCCCTTCATGCTAAAAACGCTCAATAAATTCGGTATTGATGGAACGTACCTCAAAATAATAAGAGCTATTTATGACAAACCCACAGCTAATATCATACTGAATGGGCAAAAACTGGAAAAATTCCCTTTGAAAACTGGCACAAGACAGGGATGCCCTCTCTCACCACTCCTATTCAACATAGTGTTGGAAGTTCTGGCTAGGGCAATCAGGCAAGAGAAAGAAATCAAGGGTATCCAGTTAGGAAAAGAAGAAGTCAAATTGTCCCTGTTTGCAGATGACATGATTGTATATTTAGAAAACCCCATCGTCTCAGCCCAAAATCTCCTTAAGCTGATAAGCAACTTCAGCAAAGTCTCAGGATACAAAATTAATGTGCAAAAATCACAAGCATTCTTATACACCAGCAACAGACAAGCAGAGAGCCAAATCAGGAATGAACTTCCATTCACAATTGCTTCAAAGAGAATAAAATACCTAGGAATCCAGCTTACAAGGGATGTAAAGGACCTCTTCAAGGAGAACTACAAACCACTGCTCAGTGAAATCAAAGAGGACACAAACAAATGGAAGAACATACCATGCTCATGGATAGGAAGAATCAATATCGTGAAAATGGCCATACTCCCCAAGGTTATTTATAGATTCAATGCCATCCCCATCAAGCTACCAATGACTTTCTTCACAGAATTGGAAAAAACTGCTTTAAAGTTCATATGGAACCAAAAAAGAGCCCGCATTGCCAAGACAATCCTAAGTCAAAAGGACAAAGCTGGAGGCGTCACGCTACCTGACTTCAAACTATACTACAAGGCTACAGTAACCAAAACAGCATGGTACTGGTACCAAAACAGAGATATAGACCAATGGAACAGAACAGAGTCCTCAGAAATAATACCGCACATCTACAGCCATCTGATCTTTGACAAACCTGAGAGAAACAAGAAATGGGGAAAGGATTCCCTATTTAATAAACGGTGCTGGGAAAATTGGCTAGCCATAAGTAGAAAGCTGAAACTGGATCCTTTCCTTACCCCTTATACGAAGATTAATTCAAGATGGATTAGAGACTTAAATGTTAGACCTAATACCATAAAAACCCTAGAAGAAAATCTAGGTAGTACCATTCAGGACATAGGCATGGGCAAGGACTTCATGTCTAAAACACCAAAAGCAACGGCAGCAAAAGCCAAAATTGACAAATGGGATCTCATTAAACTAAAGAGCTTTTGCACAGCAAAAGAAACTACCATCAGAGTGAACAGGCAACCTACAGAATGGGAGAAAATTTTTGCAACCTACTCATCTGACAAAGGGCTAATATCCAGAATCTACAAAGAACTCAAACAAATATACGAGAAAAAAACAAACAACCCCATCAAAAAGTGGGGAAAGGATATGAACAGACATTTCTCAAAAGAAGATATTCATACAGCCAACAGACACATGAAAAAATGCTCATCATCACTGGCCATCAGAGAAATGCAAATCAAAACCACAATGAGATACCATCTCACACCAGTTAGAATGGCAATCATTAAGAAGTCAGGAAACAACAGGTGTTGGAGAGGATGTGGAGAAATAGGAACACTTTTACACTGTTGGTGGGATTGTAAACTAGTTCAACCATTATGGAAAACAGTATGGCAATTCCTCAAGGATCTAGAACTAGATGTACCATATGACCCAGCCATCCCACTACTGGGTATATACCCAAAGGATTATAAATTAGTCTACTACAAAGACACATGTACACGTATGTTTATTGCGGCACTATTCACAATAGCAAAGACTTGGAATCAACCCAAATGTCCATCTGTGACAGACTGGATTAAGAAAATGTGGCACATATACACCATGGAATACTATGCAGCCATAAAAAAGGATGAGTTTGCGTCCTTTGTAGGGACATGGATGCAGCTGGAAACCATCATTCTTAGCAAACTATCACAAGAACAGAAAACCAAACACCGCATGTTCTCACTCATAGGTGGGAACTGAACAATGAGATCACTTGGACTCGGGAAGGGGAACATCACACACTGGGGTCTATCATGGGGAGGGGGGAGGGGGGAGGAGGGAGGGATTGCATTGGGGAGTTATACATGATATAAATGATGAATTGATGGGTGCTGACGAGTTGATGGGTGCAGCACACCAACATGGCATAAGTATACATATGTAACAAACCTGCACGTTATGCACATGTACCCTAGAACTTAAAGTATAATAAAAAAAAAAAAAAAAAAAAAAAAAAAAAAAGAAACACATATGTGTTTCACCGGAACCACATCAAGCCATGTGGAAGGAAGAGCCAGTCTGTATGTCTTAGATTGTGTCTATAAACACTGCACAGAGAACTGAGGTAATTATCAGGGGGATGGATGATGGTAGAGGGCCGAAAGTTGCCTAAATCCAGTGGGATGTGTTATACCAACCCCAACTAGAAAACAGCTGGATTTGCCCCTTGGAAAGGACGGAGAAGAGATTCCCAGCAATGGAATGAACTGCAAATCACCCGTTAACATTCCCCAAAGAGAAAGCTTCCTCTTTAAATATCACCTAAGTTAATTGATGATCATTTTCACAGCAGTTCTTGTGAAAAGAAGACCTTCCTCTTCTTCCTTGAACTTTTTCCAAGCTCTGGAAATTTTGGCTAGTAAGATATAGGTAGAAAAGTAGAGGCCCAGAGAAAGAAGAAGAGAATGTGCTGATCACACCTCATTTTTGTCAAAGCATTTCTGGAGATAGGTACAATTTAAAGGATGGTTAACACCTCAAATTGAAAATGGCTTTAAAATTTCTATTATAATTGGGCATTAAAGTTACTAAACTAAAAAAAAAAAAAAAAAAAAAAAAAAAAAAAAAAAAAAAAAAAAAAAAAGAAATTTTTCTGTAGCTGAATTTATCCATTTTTTTTATCAGCTATAGATTATTTATTGTTAGAGAGTCATCTCCTACACCAGTGTTAATGATGAATTAATTCACGTTATTCTCTAGTGCTTGTATAGCTTTGATTTTTACCTTTATATCCCTAATCCACTTGGCATTTGTTCTTGTTTATGGGCTGATATTTGATGTAACATTATATTTTTGCAAATGACTACCCACTTGTCCAAACACCATGCATTGAAGACTCCATGTTTACCTCTGTTATTTGAGATAACATTTTGGCAATATTCTATGTTTCCGTAAGTATTTGGGTCTGACTCTGGACTTGCTCTTCAGTTCTACTTGTGTATTCGTCTATTCATGAATCAGTGCCATGATATTTAAATACTGGAGACTTATTTTAAAGTCTATCTGTTTGACTATCTGACAAGGTTGGTTCCCACTCATAGATTTTTCTTTTTCATTGTACACCTAGGTATTCTTTCATGTGTGTTTTTCCATATGAACTTTTGCATCAAATTATCTAACTTCATAAAATAGCTTGTAGAGTTTTCTATTAGGATTGCATTGAAATTGATTGAACTTAAATTGACATCTTTATAATGTTGAGTCCTTTTCTCTTAGAATAAGGGACAGCTTTCCATTTCTTCACATCTCTTGTCTTTCAGGAACTGTTTTTATATTTACCTTGTAAAAGACTTTGTATATTTCTTTTTAACTTTATTTCTAGGTTTTACTCATCTTTATTGCTACTTTAAATATATATTTTCTCTCCCATTATGTTCTCTGTATACGTTTATTTATATGAGGGCTATGGGGTTTTGTATGCTAATTTTATAGTCTGTTATTTCACTGAATTATTTTAGTGTTTTGTAAGTTTTATTATATATTCTTTGGGATTTTCTAGGTATACCATGGTAACATCTGCAATACAGGTAGCTGTATGCTTTCTTTATACATTTTTATATTTCTAATTGGTTTATTTTATTCAATTATACTGGCTAATGCCTTCAGTATCAAATTGAATCGTCCTGGCAATACAGGGTATGCTTGTCTTGTTTCAGATCTTAGTTGTGATTCTAGTAGCGTTTTTTCTCCAGTAAATAAGATATTAGCTTTAAGACGAAGATATAAAAATACACATATGCACACAAACATACATCTATAGCAAACATACACAGTGCTGTACACGCAGTAAGTGTATACAGCACAGAATATGTACATGTACATACATATCTATATCCACATAAAATTATACATATATACATACATTGTTAAACTATTCCACAGTTTCTGTTTTCTTAGTGTTGTATCATAAATAAGTGTTAAGTTTTGGCAAAAGACCTCTACACAGCTTTGAAGATGACCGTATATTTTTCCTTAGATTTATTAATATTACATATAACTGAATTTCTAATATTGAACTGAATTCGCATTTCTGGAATGCAAGTTGGTCATGGAGTATTATTTTTTCATAGTGATGATGGATTCAAATGGCTAAGGTTATGTTTAAAATTATTGCACTGATATTTATAAAATATATTGGTCTGTACCCTCATTTCTTTGTACTGGCTTCATCTCTTTTAGGCATCAATATAATATTTGCCTCATAAAGATAAGTTACAAAGGTTTTCTTCTCTTTTATTGCTCTAGAGTAATTTTAGACCATTGGGAATATTTGTGTTTTAAGATTTGATAGAAATCCTCTTTGATTTCTATTTCTTTCTCATTTCTTTATAGTTTTCTCTATTTCTTCCATGGAAGTTGGTCCGTGTAACTCCTCAACTTTCTAATTTTCCAGCAGCCTATCGTTGAGCAATATATAAAATTAATTTGCATAAATGTCATCAAAGTAGTCTCATGATTTTTTATCATGCCTTCATTTTCATTAGTTATTTCTGCCCTTGTCATGTCTTATCTTGTACGTTTGCTTTTTATCCTTTTTTATGCATTAAATTCGGCAGTGGTCTATTTTGCTGTTTTTTCAAATACAATGTTTAAATTCATAAATTAGATTTGCTGTTTTCCTATTGTTTTTTTCATTTATTCGCATGATTATTTTTATGATGTAATTCCTTATGTTTTCTTTGGTTTAATGTGTCACTCTTTTTACTATTTTTATGAGGTGGGAATTTAATCCCAGTTTTAGTCTTTCCTTTTTTTTTTTTTTTTTTTCTTGATACAGAGTTTCACACTGTTGCCCAGGCTGGAGTGCAGTGGTGCAATCTTGGCTCACTGCAAGCTCCGCCTCCCGGGTTCATGTCATGTCATTCTCCTGACTCAGCCTCCTGAGTAGCTGGGACTATAGGTGCCCACCACCAGGCCTGGCTAATTTTTTGTTTTTGTTTTTGTTTTTTAGTAGAGATGGGGTTTCACCGTGTTAGCCAGGATGGCCTTGTTCTCCTGACATCGTGATCTACCTGCCTCGGCCTCCCAAAGTGCTGGGATTACAGGCGTGAGCCACTGTGCCCAGCCTAGTCTTCCCTTTTTAACTGATTAAATACTTGGGGTTACCTTTGTTTTCCTCTGATCACTACTTTAAATGCATATTGCAGATTCCAATACGTATTGTTTTTGCAGACATACTTTTATAAACTTTCTGTAATTTTACCAGCCTGGGCAACATAGTGAGACCCCCAGCTCTACAAAAAAAAAATAAAAATTAGCCCAGTGTGTTGGCCTGTGACTGTGGTCACAGCTACTTGGAGGGCTGAGATGGGAGGATTGCTTGAGCCTGGGAGGCGAGACCACAGTGATCTGTGATCCCACCACTGCATTCCAGCCTGGGTGACGGAGACTCTGTCTCAAAAAAAAAAAAAAAAAAAAAAAGGTAATTTTAGCTTGTCATTGTTTCATATGAAATCCAGAAGTTGTTTCATGCTGAGTTTTAAAGTCTCCTGTTAGGCCCACATCAATTTGGGGTAGGATGTCTCAGTTCTTGATCCCAACAGCCTCTAAAGCAAACTCTCTGATCCCCTTCAGCCTGTCCTTGAACTTTCTCACACACAAAGCAAATCATGTCCTGCCCTTGGTGAGATCCTTCCGTGACTTCTCTCAGGCTCTGGAAGACTCTCTAGCATGGAATACACAGCCCTTAGTGACCTGACCTCTGTACACCTCTCCTAGCCAGCCCTCATCCTTTGCATCTCACTTCCCATACCGCCATTCATACTGATCTACACCAGAGGTGCCCGGCATGCCTTTCTGTCTGCTCAGAATGTCTTTCATCAAGTCTTCACCTTCTTCATTGTTTTGTTCTTTGGCACAAATGCTAGAACCCTTTTCCCAGAGCACATCATATGTTAACATGTCCACGAAGCCCTCAACATCCCACAGTTGCTTCTATCACAGCCTGGTGGTCTATCCTATCACAGCCTGGTGGTCTATCCTATCACAGCCTGGTGGTCTATCCTATCACAGCCTGGTGGTCTATCACCAGTTCCCACCACTTCCAGGAGAATCAGGTTCTTTCAAGGGTAGAACTGCATCGCATGCATAATGATAGCCTTGTTTACTAGCTGAGTTGCTGGCACATAAGAAATGTACATTAACAGTTCTCTGGATAAATAAAAAAAAAAAAAAACTGCCTATGTAAAGTTAGGCTACCACACATTAGAAACTAATTAAGATTAAAAAGTCAAAGAAATTTCAGTCTGGAAAATGAGTGATGAAATATTATGTCAGTAAGTAAGCGACAAATGAATAGTTGACGACATGTATACCTTTTCTTTATCCTCTTAAGAATTACCAAAGCAGGATCCAATTCATGAAGCTCACACATATGCCTAAGATATCTGTTAGGTGGCCCCAGATGCCTTTATTCTTTATCTGCAAATTATTCTAATCTGCTTCAAATATAGCATTTCTACTTCTCTTTTAATTCTTTGCTCTTTGGAATGTTCATCCATTCAACCAATCTAATTATCAAAGCTCCACCAGGCATTATCCTACCCACATTTCAAGGGTTCAGAAGTTAGCTAGATTAGGTTCACCTTTGAAGGTAATAAGGCTAAAAGCTATGAATATGCATGTTTATATATTCTTGTCAAAAACAACTGAACAGATAATATATTGTTAAATCCTCATTATTAATTCTGATGCTAGACAGGCAAGCCCCAAAGTGAGGATTAGCGCATGGGGGTTCTTGCCTTTACCCAGGAAAGAATTCAATGGTAAGCCAGAGGTAGAAGGACACAGCTTTATTGAAGTGACAGTGTTACAGCTCTGTGACTGCTCCCGAGAAGCAGGGCTGTGCCATAGGCAGATTGGCAGCTCAGTTCTGCGGTCATATTTATATCCACTTTTAACTGCATGTAGATTAAGGGGTTGTTTATGGAGAACTTTCTAGGGAAGGGGTACTTACTTCTGAGTCACTGGATCATTGTCATGGAAAGGGGAAGTAACTCCTAGGGTTTGCCATGGCAATGGTAAAGTGGCGTGGACACTGGTGGGTGTGTCTTATGGAAAGCTGTTTCTGCTCAGACCCTGTTTTGGCTAGTCCTCAATTTGGTCCCGTGTCTGAGCCCCGCCTCCAGAGTTGAGTGCCACCTCCTACCTCAATGCTACTGTACACATTCTGAAAACTTATTTGGCTGTGGCCAAATAGTACTCAAATAGTACTACTGTTTGAGTACCTGAAGTATGCCCAGCACTCCAGAAAAGTTACAGTAGATGTGATAAAACTTAGTTGTACGTGTTAAATTGCTGAAGAAGTCTTCCCTGATGACTCCGAAGGCACTTCAACGTCTGACTGAATCCTCTAAGTATTTGGGGGTCTGTTTTATTGAAGTAAAATTTGCATTCATTAAAGTCACCATTTTTAGGCACACAGTTCTATGAATTTTGACAAATATACACAATCATGTACCCATTATGACAATTGAGATAGAAAAGTTTCAATCCTACTAAAAGTTATTTTCTCACGTTTTTATGTAAGTCATCTCTTTCAACCAGCAGTCCCGGACAACGATTGATCTAAGCTCTGTCCCTACAATTTGGCATGATTCAAAATGTCGTATAAATAAAATTACACAACATGTGGCCCCATGAGTCTGGCTTCTATGACTTGGCTGAATGTCTTTGAGATGTGTCCATGTTACTGCCTGTTGATTATTGGTTCTTTGTCAACCCTGAATTGCTGAATGTCCCACATATGTTTAAGCACTTTTCTGAGGTACACACCTAAGACTGCAATTGCTAAGTCATGCGGCAGATGTATTTTTAACTTTGTAAGAAACTGTGGAATTATTTTTCAAAATGACTGTACCATTTTGCGCTCCTCCCAACAAAGTATGAGAGTTCTTACTGTTCCACATCTTTCCAACACTCTGTATTTTGGGGTTTTAATTGGTGTGTAGTAGTAGATTATCTTGGTTTTAATTTGCATTTCCCTAATGATGATGAGCACTGTTTCATGTACTTCCTCTTTCTCTTCCTTAAATGAACATCTATGTAAATGTGTTTGCCTATTTTTAAATAGGATGCTTTCTTATTGTTGAGTTGTAAAAGTGCTCTGTGCGTTGTCATACAAACTCTTTATCAGCTATATGTTTTGCAAATAATTTCTCCAGTGTGTTGCTTATCTTCATTTTGTTAACAGTCTTTCAAAGAGTTAAAGGTTTAGTTTTGATAAAGTTAATTCCATCCTTTTTTTCTTGTATTTTTCATGCATGTTATATCCTATCTGAGGAAAGTTTGCATAATCAGAAGTCACACAACCATTCTCTTATGATTTCTTCAAGTTTTATAGATTTGTATTGAGCTCCATGGTCTATTTCATGTTAGTTTGGTCATATAGTCTGAGACATGGGCTAAGGCTGTCCAATCCTTGCGCTTGTATTTATTTTAAAGACTATCTGTTCTTCCTTGAATATTTTGGCACCTGTATCAAAAATCATTTAACCATGTGTTTGTGGGTCGATCCCTGTTTGGATTCTGTTCTGTTCCATTAATTGACACAAATATTCTTTCTCCAATACCACACTATTTTGATTGTTGTGATGTGGCAATGCTTGAAATCGGATAGTGTATGTCCTCCAGTTTTATTCTTTTCAAAATTGTCTTGGCTAAACTAGATCCTTATCTTTTCAATATACGTTTTAGAATTAGCTTCCTAATGTCTACTAAGAATTTAGAGTAGTTTTGATCAAGAGTGCACTGAATATATAGATAAATCTGGGGAGAAGAGACATCCTTACATAATTAAGTCTTCTGATTCCTAAATATGGTATATGTGTCAATTTATTTAGATTTTTTATTTATCTCATTAAGTTTTCATAATTTTCAGCATGAAAATCTTGCAAATATTTTATTAAATTTGTCCCTAAGTATTTCATATATTTGATGCATATGATGATGGAACTTTGTCATTTAAATTTCATTTATAATTCAGTGTTAGTATGAAGAAATACAATGAATTATGTATGTATTGACCTTGTATCTTGTAATTCTTATTGTGCTCACATATAAGTGATAGTTCCTTTTTTTACAGGCTTTTAAAACAGTTTCTAGGCCAGGCACAGTAGCTCATGCCTGTAATCCCAGCACTTTGGGAGGCCCAGGGGTGTGGATCACTTGAGGTCAGGAGTGTGAGACCAGCCTGTGCAACATAGAGAAACCCCATCTCTACTAAAATACAAAAAGTTAGCTGGGAGTGGTGGCGCATACCTGTAGTCCCAGCTACTCAGGAGGCTGAGGCACAAGAATTGCTTGAACCTGGGAAGCAGAGGTTGCAGGGAGCTGACATCATGCCACTGCACTCCAGCCTGGGCGGCAGAGTAAGACTCTATCCAAAAAAAAAAAAAGTTTCTACACTTCTACACAGGCAGTCATGTCAGCTGCAAATAAAAACAGGCTTATATATGTATATATAGAAATATATATATACACATATATAATTCTGTTTTACATGTATATATATATCTTCCTTTCTAACCTTTACATCTTTATTTCTTTCTCTATCTCATTTCATTGGTTAGGGCTGTATCTTTTCCATGACCCTAGGACATAGGCATTCAGCCTTTTCTTCATATATATATATGTTTATACATATATATGCATATAGGTGTGTATATATATCTATACATAGAGACCCTAAAAAGGTCTCTAAAGAAATAATCAAATAATTACACACACATACATATATAATCTTGCTCTATCTATATATGTATATATACACACATATATGCATATATGTACCCCTATATATGCATATATACACACATATGCATACATATACATATATACACATATACACATAAACACATCGTGTTCATATATACATATATGCATGTATATGTATGTATATGCATATATACATATGTATATATGTGTATAGGCATATATATGTGTGTATACATATATATGGATAGAGCAAAATTATATATGTATGTTTGTGTGTGTAATTATTTGATCATTTCTTTAGAGACCTTTTTAGGGTTGAGGACGTTGAGTTTTATGAGAGTTTTTCATCACGAATAGGTGCTGCATGTGGTCTAAAGCTTTTTCTGAATCTATTCAGATGGTCATATGTGTTTTGTTTTTCAGTGTGCTGATATGGTAAATTACACTGGCTGATGTTAAAATTTTGAGCTACCCTGCTGCAACAGGACTTTTCTTCTTGTCTCTTCCCCAGAGCCTTTAATGTATTGTTCCTTACATAGACGTTCTGGGGACATGCACAGTCTTGCATTCCTGCTCCCTATCACAGCTGCTGTTACCTCCTGCACACCTCTGTGACCAAGAAGAGTCTCAGGCCTTCAGACCTGCCCCCATCTTGCTTGCAAGAAACCAGTGGAGGCCCAGGGAAGACAGTCTGCAGGTGATGTAGTAGATTAATAGACTGAGGTATTTTTTTCTCAGATAGGTTGGATGTTACATTCTTTGCAGCGTTCATAAGGAAAAGGGACTTTATTTCTGAGCGTTTGAAGTGGTAAAACTCAGGAATACCTTTTAATTGATTTTCTCTTTAGGAAAAATGCTTTAAAACCTGTAATATTTTATCTGCGAATATTATCTTTGCTAAGGATCTTGGCTAAACTAGATCCTTATCTTTTCAATATACATTTTGGAATTAGCTTCCTGATGTCTACTAAGAATTTAAAGGAGTTTTGATCAAGATTGCACTGAATAGATAGATAAATCTGGGTAGAAGAGATATTTTACTAATGGCCTCTTATCATGACTGCTCTTCTGGCTTTAATAAAGCTTTTTATATAATTGCCTTGCCCCACTCTCCAGACCTGTTTACTTTTTAAATGCTGATATCGCTTGGTTGTGCCCCCACCCAAATCTCATCTTGAATTATAATAATCCCCATGTGTCAAGGGCCAAGACCAGGTGGAGATAATTGAATCTTGGGGGTGGATTTTTCCACACTGTTCTCATGGAAGTAAATGGGTCTCAAGAGATCTGATGGTTCCCCTACACAGGCTCTCTTGCCTGCTGCCATGTAAACATGACTCTGCTCCTCTTCTGTCTTCCGCCATGATTGTGGGGCCTCCCCAGCCATGTAGAACTGGGAGTCCATTAAACCTGTTTTCTTTATAGATTGCCCAGTCTCAGGTATGTCTTTATTAGCTGCATGAGAACAGACTAATACAAAAGCTCTCTTTATTAATATTATTAAATATTCCTGAAAGGCTAGTCTATACAGTCCATGTTGAGATAATTTGGACAGGGATGCTTCTCTGTAGACCTTGTGTGTGTGTGTAATATTCTATTTCACACTGTAATGAACTTTCTGTTTCCTTGATGAGTGTCTTTTTTGGCTAAGATTAGAATTGCATGCAGCTTATTGAAGTTTTTTTTTTTTTTGCTTGTCTCTCTTAACAGCTTTATTGAGATATGACTGACATATAAAATTATATATATTTATGGCATACAGTTGGATATTTTGATACATGTATTGTCAAAAGACAAAACTACAACAAATTTAGCTTAAAGACCTATAGGTTTTATTTGTGGGTCTAGATCACAAATAAATGAATATAGCTTAGGTGGGCAATACCTTAATCTACAAAATAAAATTAATATTTTGATGACTTAAACAAAGAAACCTGGCTTTTTAAGCTGAAGGAAGCAGAAATAAGGAATAAAAGATTAGTGGTTTCAAAGTTATTTTGCTATGGGATTAAAACAGAAAGAACTTTCTTATGCAGGCACAGGTAAACTGGAGTCCCTCCTAAGTAGTTGCTCTAAATCTTGTTTGTTTGTTTGTTTGTTTGTTTGTTTGTTTTGAAAACTGGCCTGGTTCAAAGTTCAGAAAAGTTTACTTGTCTGATAATGCAAGTGACTGTACTGTGTTCTGTCTGGTTTGGTCTGGTCTGTTGGGGCCTCATGCAGGAGTTCAGTCCCAAATAATGGCCTCCCATAATTTCTGTTTAACAGTGTATACTGTGAAATAATCATCACATTCCAGATAATTAAAAATACCTACCACCTTTAATTACCATTTGTATGTGTGCAGGCATGTGTGTGTATATGTGTAGTGAGAAGACTGAAGATTTTGCTCTGAGAAAATTTCAAGTGCATGATAAAGTAATGTTAACGGTTGTTCCCATGCTGTACATTGGATCTCTGGAACTTATACATCCTGCATAACTGAAACTGTATACTCTAATCAGCCTCTCCTCCCAGCCTCTGGTAATTCCCATTCTACTCTACTCCCACGCGTTTGACTATTTTAGATTCCACATATATGTGAGATACAGCATTTGTTTTTCTGTGTCTGAGTGGTTTCACTTAGCGTAATGTCTTTTAGATTTATTCATGTTGTCATAAATGAGAGAATATTCTCTCTTATATGATTGAATAATATTCCATTGTGTATATACACTGCATTTTATCCTTTTGCCTGCTGAGGGGTTGTTTGCTGTGCAGGAGCATTTTCGTTTGATGTAATCCCGCGTGTCTGTTTTGTTTCCATGTCTTAGCTGTTGTGAATCATGCTGTAATGAACATGGGAGGATACATGTCTCTTTGACATGCTGACTTCATTTCCTTTGGATGTATACCCAGAAGTGGGATTGTGGATCATATGGTAGTTCTATTTTTAGTTTTGGGAAGACCCTCCCTACCCTTTTCCGTAGTTTCTGCACCAATCAACATCCCTACCAACAGCTGACAAGGGTTCTCTTTTCTCCATATCCTCACCAACACTTGCCATCCTCTGAATGTATTACAAGACCCTTTCTATCAGGTCTGAGTGGGTATCTCAGTGTGGTTTTAATTTGTATTTTCCTGGTGATTAGAGATGTTGAGCACCATATGATTTACCTGTTGGTTATTTGAATATCTTGTTTTATGAAGTTTCTATTTAGGCTTTTTGCCTATCTTTTAATCATATTTATTTGTTTTATTTTCATATTGAGTTGTATAAATTCCTTATATATTTTGTATATTCTCTTATCAAGTATATGAAATACAAATATTTTCTCCCATTATGTAGGATGTATTTTCGATTGTTTCCTTTGCTACACAGAAGTATACCAGTTTGATGTAGTCCTACTTGCCTATTTTTGCTTTTTTGTGCTTTTGGTATCATATTCCCCCCCCAAAAAATATTGCCAAGATCAATGTCAAGGTTTTTCCCTGTCTTCTTCTAGGATTTTTAAGCACTCAAGTATTACATTTAAATCTCTAGTTAATTTTGAGTTGATTTTTGTCTATGGTATGAGATAAGGGTTTATTTCATTATTCTGCACTTGGACGTCAGGTCTTCTCTACACCATTATTCAAGGAGATGATCCTGCCCCCATTGTGTGTTCTTGGCAACTTTGTCAAGGATCAGTTGTCTGTTAATGTGTGGGTTTATTTCTGGACTCGCTAATCTGTTCCAATGGTCTGTATGTCTGTTTTTGTGCCAGTACCATGCTGTTTGGATTATTACAGCTTTGCAATAACCTGAAGTCCAGTGGGGGAATTTGATACCTCCAGCTTTGTTGTTCTTGCGAAGGATTGCTTAGGCTCATTGTGGTCATTTGTGGTTCCATATAAGTTTTAGGCTGTTGGGGTCCACCTGTTGTGGTGTCCACAGTTGCCATAAGAATGATTGATGTACTCAGAGGTAAACTGCTGGGGTTCTCTGAAGAGCAGTTCACTGGGGACCAGGGTGGTTTCCTCCGGGTTAATCCTGGCAGCTTCACCCTTTGTTCCTAGCAAGCTCCGGACATCTTGGCTGTGCCCATCTTCCATGCAGTCTCAACAGGAAGAAACTAAAGCAGATCCTTCACTGACAGCCCGACAGCCAGGGAAGTGGTGGCCCCTTCTGCTTTCCTGTGCCCCAAGAGGGGAGCTTGCAGGCCCAGTCAAGTCCACGGTGCTGAGCTGGGTAGCGTGGAGCATGAGATGAAGCAAGCAACAGGAAGCTGTCATTCCCAGCCTCTGTGTGTCATTCTTAGATAATTTTGCCCCACTATGCTGCCGCACCTTCTCAACTAGACTGCTGAGCTTGCCCAGAGCTGTTTTTCTTCATGGATAGCTGTCTAACTACAACTTTTTATCTGGGAGGAAGGCTGGGATCTTCTGCTCCACAACCTTGTTAATATGTCTCTCGGCTTCTTAAACAACATTTAATTCCTTTTTCCTCTTTTTGATGATGATTTTCTACATTCTTTTAAAATCTTTTCAGTTAAAAATTATCCTTTTTTAACTGAGTGAGAAAAAATTGATATTTAAGACTTAAAATTTGTCCTTACCCAATACACGGCTGATATAATTGAGGACTTATATTTTGAGACTATTTAAAAAATTTAAAATGTTGATTCTTTGTGCTACACATTTTTACATTACTAACTTTACTTTTAATTTGCTTCATTTAAGTTTTTCTTATAAGTTGCATTTTTTATTGGTTGTTAGAAATGGGTGCTTCTGTCTTATTCTGTAGATATTGGTGCGCTCTAATAGTTCTATAATTTAATACGTCAACTTACAATGGTTGTGGATCACATCTTTTTAACTATAATCAATTAGTAGCACTCCATTTCTATGTATATAGGCAAAATATTTCTGAGGAGAGAAACATTTCCCTAACTATATTACTAAAATAAATTATATACTTAATGCGCATGACTGTTTTAGCAATACTAGATAAACTTTCAATCTAAAGAACTTGAGTATTACTTTTATCTGATATTTCTGTAGAAGAATGGCTGAAGAAGAAAATATAAGCATTCAAGAAACCAGGGTTTAAAACAGAAAATGTTTCAGAATTGTAAAATCTCTCTCCTTAAATCAAAACAATTTTAACACAGATATTTCATTTTCTCTTCTTTTGCATGAGTTAAGTTCTAATAAGAGAATAACAGTGAAGTAGAAGAGCTGATGACCGAGGCAGATATATTCAGACCGAGGCAGTATATGCAACCAGAAACTTTGCTTAACAAGGCAACCAAAAATCAATGTAATACAAAACTGCAGAAACACCTTGAGACTGCTCCAATGGCACCACCCAACATAGCTAAAAATATGTTCAGTTTTCCACATTTTATCACCTAAATTTCTGCCAGTGAATACTCTATATGTACATACACACACACTCATGAGAGAGGCATTTTGTGCTAATATATGAAAATACACACATGCAGAGATATTTTGTGCTAATATATAGAAACACATACATAAATATACACCATAGATACTCTTTTTGTGCCTTTTAAATAAATTCTTTATACCTTATTGAAAATAACCATACCAGAAAGCAGTGAAGCAAGTTCTATAGGCAAAGTGGTAACATGACATCCAAGGCACTTTCATTGAAAGGTGACAATGTCCCATGGTGCCTCAGTAAATACTGCTCTCCTGAAGGATCTGAACTGTGAGATGCTATATAGACTTAACACTTAATCTAAATCCATAATACATTTCCACAGGCTAGTGGACACATTCCACTTCCGTGGGTCCATTGTGCATAGGAAAAATGCCATTTCTAGCTATAGATTTAGTTATATCAATGCAGATCATTAGTATATTTTAATTAAGCTATTTTTAAATTAAAAGCATATTTTTTAATTTTACAAATGCTCCCACCTATAAAAAGCTGACATTAACTTAACCATTTTTGTTACTTTGGAGTAACTTAAGGAATAATTATTTCTAGAGGAAAAATGTTGCTAAACCACTTATTTTATTATCACAACAATATCCTTTGTCCCCCACTCAATCTGTCTACATACAAACACATAAATATTCACTCATGGGTATCAGAAGGCATATACACCTCCTTCCCTGACTCATCAGTTCTTTGCAGGGTGGGTGTTCAGAGCCATGGAGGTGGGACTGGAGTAGGCTGATGTGGTATCACTAGTTTGAAGAAGGTGCACTCCAAGGAGCATGGACAGAGTAGAGCAGGGAGCTGACCTTTACGTCCATGCAAGAGCATCCTGATATCATTAGGCTCAGGGCGTTAGTCTATCATTGAAGCAGTTAAGAAACCAAAGAAATCATATGAAGCCATGAGAACACACTCAGTATGTGGGCTACAAAGGATACTAAACTTCAGTGGCTCACCATTCCTAGGTGCTGCCTCCACACGGGAGCGGGGAGGACTGGATAAAAAGTGTAAAGCGGAAAGATGGCTATCTCTTTGAATTTGAAAACAAATAAGAAAATAGATACAAATTCCAATTTCTAATACACAGAGTTAATATTTATGTGTGGTTTTTGTTTTTGTTTTTGTTTTTCGGTCAATATTCCCATGGAGTTCTCCTGACAACTGATAATACTATATATCACCTTAAAGAGTTGACTCCCAGGTGGGAGAATCACTTGAACCCAGGAGTTTGAGACCAGCCTGGGCAACATGGCCAGACCATATAGATGTCCTTTCTTACTTCCTTCCTGTCCTTACTTCCTTGTATTTATGTTCCTGTATAATCCCCTCTCCTAGATTGTGGGTTAGAGCTGTGCTTCTTTAGAACAAATAAAATATACCAAAGGTGATGGGTTATTACTTCCATAACTGCATTGCATAAGACTTTAAGTTCCATCTTGCTAGAGGACTATCCCTTGATGACTTTGATATGTACATATACATACATAATATGTGTAATATAATATATAATATATAACTGCATTATTAATTATATATTATATAAAATAAAGTATATATTTATAATTGCATATATTATAGTTATAATTATATATAAATAATATATAATTTCTTATAAAAATATACATAATTTTATAAGGAAAAATGTTGATTCTGTGACAGGTACACACACATAATGCACACACATATGATCTTTTCCTTTATCATGTGACTTATTTTTAGCAGCACTAAGAAGATGCTAGAAAAGTAGATGTAAAATATGTATAAGCCACTAACAAAAGACACTTTGAATACATTTTGTTTTTATAGGTCATAATAGAGGTCAGTTTGGGGATGTGGGAGAGTGTTGAGGAGTAGTACACGCTTATTTTTCTTTAGAAAGAGATAGATGAGTGAGAATTGCCAAAATACATGTAAGACACATGAAAGAAAAAATGAGCACTAAAGTAAATGATTTAAGAACATGGAAAGAAATACTAGAAAAAGAAAACAATTGCATAAATATTGAGAATACAAAGATTATTCAGGTGAGCAAAGTGAAAAAGTAATGAAAAAGGGTTTACAAAATGCTCTCAGATGATACATTTGTATAAATGATATGGGTACATATGAGAAAAACAGCACCACTCTCTCCCCTTTTTCTCAATGTATTCTGTGGTATTTTTCCTTATTCTACTTTAAGCTGTTAGACTTGCACTGAAAAAGTCCATTGTGTGTTTAACCATTTAGCTCTTTCTTGCGCAGTGGAGTTTGTATATGTGTGATGAGTGTTGTGTATATATGGTTGCATATTATATAGGCATAGATGAACCACTCTCAAATAATTGATAATAAAAAGTCAAAGCTTAAAACCATATTAGTACAGTTGTTTCCTTAATTATTCCATAAGCACTTTGGAACAGAAGGGATAAAAATATCATTTCTTATCTTTATAATAAACACGTTACAGTTTTAATTGTGAATACCATTGATAGAAATGTAAAACTATATGATTATTCAATATACAACTTAAATTTGTATTTTACCATGATTTTTTTAAAGTGGGGTTGTTTTTATTACCACTCTTTTATTAGCAAAACTTTACATTTAACCTGAAACACACTGTATCCTAGTATATCATCTTGATTCTTGGTTCTTGGAGGTCACTTTTACATTACTCAGCTTTTCTTTTTGTGGAAAACAGGCCGCACAATGATCTCCACTGTCCTTACTTGTATTTATGCTCCTGTATAATCCTTTCTCATAGACTATGGGTTAGAGCTGTGCTGCTTTAGAATGAAGAGAACACATCGAAGGTGGCGGGTTGTTACTTCCGTAACTGCATTGCACGAGACTCTAAGTTCCATCTTGTTAGAGGACTATCCCTTCATGGCTTTGATAAGGCAAGTTGCTAGATGGAGAAAGCCCGTTTGATAAGGAATTCAGGGTACCCTCCAGCCAAGCCAGCTAGAAAATGCAGCCCTTGATCCAACCCTGAAAGAGGACATGACTTCCTCTAACAACCACTAAGGGAACTTAGAAGCAGGGACTTCCTCAAATCAGCCCACAGATAAAAGACCCCAGCACTGACTGACACCATAATTGCAGGTTCATGAGATCCTGGAGTGTGTGTGTGTGTGTCTTACCTGCAGTGTGTGTGGAGGTATTTTATGTATAAGTGAATTTTGCTGTTGCTGGCTGGTACTCTCAATAATTAGCACACAATATGAAGTTTCCCTGGAAATTGATAAGAACTGAAAATAGTTGAAGCTACATTTATAAGCGTAATGATCAGAGATAGGCTGCCAGATTAAGAGAAATTATAAAGGTATTTTTTAAGACAAAAAAGAAATAACTGCTGACTTTATCATTCTGAGAGTAAATTGAGAATGAATAATATTGTATGACATTCTTATAGCTCGGAGCAGCAAGAATCAAGTCTGATCTTACATCTTCATGAACACAACCAAACCAAAACATCATTTCTTTCAATGTTTTTATGCTTATTTAGCAAATAGGTTTGTGTAAAAAACATGTTACTTCTACATCTCTTGGAAAAGTGTAATCAAATAACTCTGATGCTAGTTATTATGAAATAGCCAGATAGCAGGAAAAACATTTATCTCAGTCAGAGCCTGCATACCTAGGATCAGCCACGCAAGTCAATACCGAGAATTGAACCAAGGTCAATTGAACAACTGAATCAGGGAAATGACAAGTTGAAACTTGTTGCTTAAGAGAGTATAGTTTTATACTTTCCACTGATGTCTTGCCTCTTTCTTCACACCTAACATACTTGCAATCTGCAATGGTATTTCTTCGTATTGCCTAATACAAAGGTAGTTGTTAGAGCAGAGAGCTGAGAACAGAAAACTCAGTTGTCAATTAATAGCTCTCAGGCTCTCACCTATTGACTTTGTGCATTCGCTTAAACCGTTTTGTGAAGATTCCCATTCCCAGTTTATCACATGGAGAATTCAGTAAATTAATTAACCCAGCTTTCAAAAGCGATAGCAGGAAAATGTGCTCTTGTTATAGGAACATGCCCAGGTGAGCATGCAGAGTGGACCGCTGTAGAGAGACATTCAGAAGTCTTTAGGTGGAGAAATTGGCATTAATTATGGTCTGTGGTTCCTTAGAAATTAATAAACTCCACCGTCATTCATCTTCATTAAGAATGTCTTAAGAATGCGTTTGATATTCAGATCAGATATCTGCTTGACCCTCATAATCTTTCTAACAACTGTTCCAAGAACTGGGAGGTAAATATTGTTTTTCAAATCAGTTCTCTGTAACAGTCTAGCTTTCACTGGCAGATTATTTAAAAATTTGTGTATTTTTCTAAAACTACTTTAAAACTAAAACAGAGCAACTCCATCTTAAATAGGAGCTGGGTAACATGAGGCTGAAACCAACTGGGCTGTATTCCCAGACGGTTAAGGCATTCTAAGTCACAGGATGAGATAGGAGGTCAGCCCCAAAACACAGGTCACAAAGACCTTGCTGATAAAACAGGTTGCAGTAAAGGAGCCGGCCAAAACCCACCAAACCAAAATGGCGACAAGAGTGACCTCTGGTTGTCTGCACTGCTACATTCCCACCAGTGCCTTGAGAGTTTGCAAGTGCCATGGCAACATCAGGAAGTTATCCTATATGGTCTAAAAAGGGGAGGCATGAATAATCCACCCCTTGTTGAGCATATCATGAAGAAATAACCATGAAAATGGGCAACCAGCAGCCCATGGGGCTGTTCTGTCTAGGGAGTAGCCATTCTTTTATTCCTTTACTTTCTTAATAAACTTGCTTTTACTTTGCACTGTGAACTTGCCCTGAATTCTTTTTGCATGAGATCCAAGAACCCTCTCTTGGGATCTGGACTAGAACCCCTGTCCTGTAACAGAAGCATAAAGCTAAAACTACAAGTGAAGTAACTTTGAATGAAGAGGAAAAAGACACTCATTTTAAATGACTGAACCAACAACACTGGCCATTATATAGAATCTGACTATACTTCTATTGTATTTTGAAGACATACTTCTTGCAAAGTGGAGAAGAAATTAATTTAGTAGTTGCAATCAAAATAGTTGGTAGAATTCCATTCTTTCTTGTGTGTGTGTGTGTGTGTGTGTGGCTGTGTGTGTGTCAGTAGATTCGAGTAAATGTCCACCAAAAGTTAGAGCAGCAAGTAAGGCTGCTGAGAAAAGAATAATGGAGCAATGAGACAGGGTCATAGGTGGTGTCTCATCAGGAATAGGAGGTTCCTCTGCTGGAAAGACAAGCTGCTGACAAAGTTACCAGAAGCATGTGACACCCTTGCAACATAATAACAAAAAGCAGACTTGGCAACAAATAAGGAATCTCAAATAGGAAGAGGAGCAGACCTTCAACAATAACACAAGATGTGCAGAAATCCAAGACAATGAAGATGGGTTAAAATTAACAAATAGTAGACAAGATATATGTATTTTTTGGTGCATTTCAAAACAGTGTTCTCAGAAGGAATTTGTAGGTTTCAACACAAAGGGAGGATCTGTGGTCTAAAGAACACAAAATAGGTCGAGTGTGGTGGCTCACGCCTGTAATTCCAGCACTTTGGGAGGCCAAGGTGGGTGGATCACTAGGTCAGGAGTTCAAGACCAGCCTGGCCAAGATGATGAAACTCCATTCCTACTAAAAATATAAAAATTAGCCAGGTGTGGTGGCAGGTGCCTGTAATTCCAGCTACTTGGGAGGCTGAGGCAGAGAATTGATTGAACCTGAGAGGCAGATTCAAGAACACAAAATAATTTTGATAAAGAGATTTACACAAATAGACAACCCAAAAAGTAGACTGTGAATGAAGAGGAAATATCACAGAAATAAAGCTTATTTAATAACTCTAACTTTTAAATGCTACAAATGGGACATTGTAACCATGGCTATAAATGACTTAAATTTGCCTAATAACACATTTACAGTTTGAATTTAAAATCTAGCTATATACTATTTAGAAATGGCACAACTGTTTATAATGACATAGATTGGAAAGATAATTCAATTCAGGGAAATGCAAATGAAAGCAAATATTAGTATCAACCAAAGGGGAATTTAAAGTGAAAACCATTTATATAGATTAAGAGGAATATTGCTGAGTATTAATAGAAAAATACATCAAGATCATGGGATGATTGGAAACCATATGCCACACATATTGTAGAGGACAATCTAGCCTGATTTAGTCAAATTAAGTATGTACACATTCTGTGAGACACCAACTAATCCAAACTCACTCTTGACTGCAGAGCTCAGATCATTTCAAATGGGTTCAAATGTCAAGGTTTAAAAGGATGTTTATCCACATGTCATTCATGCTAATGGAGAGTTAATTACTTTGTCTATGAGTGGGTGACTAGAAATTAAAAATGAGAGATGAAAAGTATGAATGTCTAGGCAATAGATACAATAAACGTTTTATGTGTACGTAGTGAAATGTAACTAGATGCTAAAACCATGAAGCATCATGGAAGAAAAGGGACTAGCCTGACAGCTATACTATCATGCCATTTACAGAAATTGAAAATGGGTGAACACCACACAATGCCTGTTTTACAAGATCATATGTTTCATTTGCATCACGTACATAGGCCACACTTTAGAGTTTTGCTTGACAAGACTGAGAAATGGGAGTAGGGAGTGGGCATTAATTAACTCATTCATCTACAGAGAAAGCTTCCACAGCTCCATTATTATAGCATTCAAAATTTTAAAATGCATGATGGGCTCAGCATCCTGCAGCAAAAACACAAAAAGAAAGTAGAATGAAGGAGCAGCCCAAGCTCCACCTGTGCCATGGAGGAGTAACTTAGAGTAAAACATTTTAAAATCCATAAACAACCACAAAACAAACAAAAATTTCTGAAAGGTGCTAGAGAGTCAGTAGGAGCAGGTAAATTTTACTCGGTGATTTAGTTATTAGAAAAGGGGGGACAATAGTACAGACTTGGAGGAATTGACCTACACGAAATGGATTTTCTGTTTCTTCCTCTTTCTCTGAGAGATCCATAGTGATGACATGGCCAGGAAACTGCAAACGCCAACTAGAGAAACTGGGAGAAGATCCATGACACATTTGTGACACAATTAATAGCTCACAAAGGTCACATAAAAATAATTGTTACATCAAAAGTGATCATTATAAGAACTCTATCAGAATCATGAACATAATGAAATACAAATGCACACCTAACGGGACAAGTAAAGTGCAAAAGTCTGACTATGTGTTAAAAAAGATGGAATAAAACCATATGTTGCCATAAAAATACGTATACTCCAGTATTTGTAATGATATGGGAAGAAGGCAGGGAAGTACTGGGTAGAGAAGGGTGAGGTCCATGGCAGGGGCTCCACCCTCAGACCTGTGCCCATCGACCTAAATGAGGATAGCAATTTCTGTTTTCATGGCCAAAATTTGCCATTTGGCCTGCCACGCTCCCCATCCTGTGCCCATAAAAATCCAAGACCTAGAGGGAACAGACACAAATGGCTGGATATCGAGAGAAGAAGAACACACTGGCAGACACCAGCAGGCCATCGACAGCAGAACGACGCAGATGCCAAGGGGAATTTGGCCAGGGGCAGTCAGAGGAGAGTCCAGCCACTGGATGGTCGACTCCAGGGGAAGTCTACTTCCCGCTCCATTCTCCTTCTGTCTCCCCATCCATCTTGCTAGGAGCCACCTCCACCACACCATAAAACCTTGCACTCAGCCTGGGCGCGGTAGTTCCCACCTGTAATTCCCGCACTTTGGGAGGCTGAGGCGGGCGGATCATGAGGTCAGGAGATCGAGACCATCCTGGCCAACATGATGAAACCCCATTTCTACTAAAATATAAAAAATTAGCCAGGTGTGGTGGCACATGCCTGTAATCCCAGCTACTCGGGAGGCTGAGGCAGAAAATTGCTTGAACCCGGGAGGCAGAGGTTGCAGTAAGCCAAGATCGTGCCACTGCATTCCAGTCTGGAGAAAGAGCAAGATTCTGTCTAAAAAAAAAAAAAAAAAAAAAAATTGCACTCATTCTCAAGCCCACATTTGATCCAATTATGTCTCTGGTACACAAGGGCCAGAACCCGGGATACAGAAAGCCCTCTGTCCTTGTGATAAGGCAGAGGGTCTAATTGAGCCACCTGCAGATGGTGAAGTTGAAAGACCTGTAACACAGGCCAACTCTTCAGGAGCTGTAAACACTGAACCCTAGACGCTGCCACTACCTGCCCGTCTGCACGCTCCCCATAGGGGTTTGAGCAGCAGGGCACCGAAGAAGTGAACCACATCCCTATTGCACACCCTGTGAGGGGAATAAGGGAATTTATCCTGTTTCAGCAATACCTTTATTTACAATAGCCTCAACTTGGTAACTGCCTAAACCTCCAGCAGCAGGTGAATTCATTAGCAAAATAGAGTACCACCACAAAATACAAAGGAACTATGGATACATGCAAAGACATGAATGAATGTCAGAATTATTATGAAGAATTGAAGAAGTGAAAAAGAGTACATACTATGTGGTTCCATTAATATGAAACCCTGGAAATCATCTATGGTGACAAGTAAATCATTTGTTGAGGATTCAGAGGATAGGATCAACTTCTACATGGAAGGAACAATCTTTTGGTGATTTAGAAAGGTTCTGATTTTTCATTGTAGTGGTGGTTTCATGGATATCTACATTTGTCAAAATGCATTGCCTTGTGCACTTTAACTAGATTCGGTTTATTGTTCCTAAAGATGACTTTAAAAAGTAATCTGAACATATGTAAGACAGACTTGAAAGACATACTAGGTTATAGAGAACTTCATGGTGAAAGAGCTCAGCAAACTTCCTTCAGAAATGAATGATGCATATCAAAAATAAGACACGTAGAACAGGAGTTATAAATTTAACAAGATATAACCACTTCTGTGTATACTTGTAAATAAAATATACTAGGTCACAAAGCCTCATTAAATTAGAATGAATCGGTGAAACAAAAATGTTTTCTAACACAAAGTCACACCATTAGAAATGATTTAAATAGCACAAATCACATGTCTTGAAACTTAAATGAAGTGACTTCTAATTAAATATTTAAAAATGTTAATGAAAATAGTGTATGTGTTGGAATTGAATGGTAATGAAAGTATAAGTGTCAAACTATGGGATGCAGTTAAAACATGTCCCAGGAAATTAACAGATTAAAAAGCAGGAAAGAAGGAGTGAACATTAATGGCAAAAGTGTTAAGGAATTTAAAAATAACACCTGTTTCAAAACAGATTGAGGGAAAGTAATAATAAGAGAAATTGGTCAGATAGAAAACAAGGAAATAATAGCAAACACCAGTAATTGCAAAAGTCCCTTAGTTCAAAAACTAAGAAAGTAGATACATACAAATATCTACAAAAACTGAAAAAGGAAAAAGGAGGGGAAAAAAATAAAAGAGACATAAATTCAAAGAAAGTGGAGATGTAACATTTTTATTTCAAAAAATTTTGTATAATTTTTAAAAATGGAGAATTTTGTATAAAATTACCATAATTGATTGAAATGGAATTGGGTTATATTAACATATATAAGTTTTGAAATGGTAATTACATTAAACTTCTTTATTCCTCCAATCTCAGCTATAAAAAATATCAGGTACAGAGGGTTTTATATAAACATGTCATTAAAATTTCAATGAAAACCCAACCTTTATTATTTACAAATTGTTAACGAATACTAAAATAATATACTTTAATATAACAGGTATATATAAAATGCATTATGAAAAGTAAAATTTCCTCTAATTTAACACAGATGTAATTCAAAAGATAACATTTTCAAGGTGAAAATTGTATTTTTCCACATAGGGTAAATTCCTTGGTAATATTAATCAGGAATTTAGGCGTATATGTACATATATATATCTCCATATATATGTCTCCATATACATAATATATATGCACATATATTTAAGTAGTTGCTTTTCTAATTTGCTTACTAAAAACCACAGGGAGCGTTATATTTAATAGTGAATTTTTTGAGGTATTTTTACTAAAGACAAAAATAATGCAGGGCATATGATGTCACTATCCCTCGTCAACACTGTGTGAGAGAACCAAGCCAAAAGAATATGTACGCACACACGCACGCTCACACACACCTGTATAATGTTTGTAATGACAGATTTGAAAACCTATTCTCAGTTTGATTCTCTACATATTAAATTGAAAATCTTTAAAATATAACTTATAAAAGCATTGGTATGACGTTTAGATAAAATTCAAGATTACAAAATTTGGTAACATTTTTATATATCATATATGACTACATAAGTAAAATAGATGGAACTAAACACTTTCATTTATAGTTGCCGGGTCCATCCCACAGACCCTGGCCAAGTGACGGATGAAAGGAGTACTCAGACACAGGTATGCAGTTTTAGAGCAGCTAGGGGACTGCCCGGCACTAGAGGCCAAAGAGTGAGCAGTGTCAAACTCATGGAGCTGCTTGCTTTCATTCAGTACAGACACAATGCCAAAAGCCTGGAGCAAACACAATCTGTGGGTAATTAACATTATTATCCCCCCTTTCAGGGAGCAGTCTCATGCATGGATGATCAAAGGTTGGTTTTTGGACAATATAAGTAAACAATCCTATTTAAGATAAAGTCCCCTATACTTCCTTGTACCTAGCCCTTGCCCTTTGCCTCAGGGTCAGAGAACAGGTGCCTTCAGCTTATTCTTTCCCGAAACTATGCACAACCTTCCAACCTTTCAGAAGGCCTGCTCCTTTCCTTATAGCTTCTCCCACCACTCTGACTGATCTCCTACATCTACCCCTTTTTTGTTTTTTGCATCAGGTTTTGTTGACTTAAGAGTACAGATGTGTTCAGCAACAGGTTTGACAGGTGCAGCAGTTAAAGCTCATGTTCTGGCTTTGCATCCTAGAATTAGTAAATAACAGACAAACATGAGTATAAGCAGTATTATTCTTTTCGAATCAAGGAGTGATATGTAATGTTACTTGGCACCTCTGTCCAATGTGTGTCATTACTGAGGGGCCCTACCAGGGGTATGTCAATCCCTCCCAGCCAAGTAGTCACATTGTTACAAGCTGGGAAGTGGGTGTCTGCCCAAGTAATAAGGCAGAAGTAATGTAGATCTGGAAGATGGGCCCTGTAGCAGGTACAGGTAGCAGGAAAAGTAACAGAATAAAAAAGGTTAATACCCTATGAGAGTTGCAATGTACAACAGAAAGCATAGCAAGGAACAAATTATCTGGCGTGAATGGTGTCTGTGTCTGGAGTAGGATTTGCTCAGCCTCCTGAGTGGTCTTCTTCAGCATCTCCCAAGTAATGTCTGGACCTGTGTCATCTGAGGAAGCCACATCATTCAGGGTTGCAGGTCCTACAGGGTCATTTTCTTCATTTCTGGTACCAAGTTGGGTCCTAGCCACAACATGGTAAGGTTTGATGCCTCGTGCTGGAATCCAAAGAGGACCTGAGGGGATATGAAAACAAGCATATCCTCTTCCCCATGTTAGCAAATCACTTGGACTATACAATACATTACTATTTACATCTTCCCATAAAACTGAAGGTGTCATATCTTGAGTGATTTTTGCAAAGTGGTTTTCTATAGCTGATTGAAATTTACCATCTAAATTTTTAAAATTAAGGGCAAATAAGGCTTGCGCCAGTAGTGTTGCAGGGTCCTTATACATATTCCCTGTTTATTTTTTGTTTTCTGAGCATATTTTTAAGGGTGGAGTGGGCATGTTCTATGGCCTGTCCCTGGGGGTTGTACAGAATGCTCTTGGAATGTTGGACATTCTATGTGTGACAAAAATGTTGAAACTGTGAGCTGGCATAAGCCAGATCATTATCACTTTTAATTTTTGTGGGCCACCCCATAAATGCAAAAGATGTTTAATGACATATCGAGCAAACTCTCCAGGAAAATCATGAGCACTAATTAAGTAGGAATTGGTATCAATGGATACACGTACATATCTTAGTTTTCCAAACTCAGGGACATGTGTAACATCTGTTTACCATAACTGATTAGGTTCTAGTCCTCTAGGGCTAACACCTGTTGAAGAAGGAGATGTGCCTGTGAGCTGGCAATCTGGGCATTGCAGGATAATTTGTTTAGCCTTTGGGTTAACTGAAATTGTTTAGATAAGTTTCTCCAATTTTGGTGGAAAAATTGATGTGATTGGGTGGCTTGGTCAAACAGTGATGTCATAACCTACAGGTTTGCTTGACCACTGCCATAAGCTAGTGGGCCAGGCAGCGAGTTGTGGGCCCAAATTTGTGTGACTAAAAACAGGATGTGTTCATAGATCCAGCAACTGCTGAAGTCAAAGAAAAAGTGCACACAGAGTGGGCTCAAGAATGGTCTTGATGAGGGCTGTCTCAAGGTTCTGCAATAAATAAACAGCATAAGTAGAGTCACTAACAATATTGATGGTCTGAGCGGAAAAGGTTTCCAGGACCAATATTGGGGCTCCAACCTCAGTTCTCTGAGTGCTAGTGAATCCAGATCGAGTGAGGGAGTTATGCGGTTCCCACCAGCTAGCTGCTTTTGCATTTTTACAGAGCCATCAGTGAAAAGCGTTAAAGCATTAGGTATGGGGGAGTGAACTACCTTTGTAGGCATAACTACAGGAATAAGAGATAAGAACTGAAGTAGTTTATCAGCGGGAAGGGCATGTTCTATATGGCCTGCATAATCAGAGAGTGCTATCTGAAGTTCAAGAGATAGGGGCAATCTGCTTTGAATTGCTTTTTACTCAAGGGTATTCTTATGACATCAGGGTATTAACCTAGCTACTGATTACCTTGTCTGCAGCCTGTATAGATAACTTTACTAACTAGCTGGACATAAGGAGATAGTGTTTTAATCCTGATATGTGAGTAAACCCATTTTAGAAAGTGCAGCCCTGGGGCCATCTGTCCTATTAATCCTGTTAGGGAATGTTTAGTAGGAAACACAAATAACTGGACTGCGATATCATGGGTCTATGTGATCTAGTTGCCTCTGAGAAACAGCTTGCTGTATTTCTTCAATTTCACTTTTGTCAGTGGCGGTTAAATACCTGGGGGAGTCCAGGGCTGCATTGCCCTTTAGAACAGGAAACAGGTTGTGTAATTTATCAGTAGTTATGCCCAAGGTGTGGTGAAGCCAGTTAAAATCAACCAGTAATTTTTGATAATAATTTAAGGTGTGAAAGTTGTCAGTGTTTAACCTTTTGAGGTCTTACTGATTGGGAAGTTAGTACGTATCCAAGATATTTCCACGGAGAGGACATCTGTACTTTTTCAGGTGCTATGATTAAACTTCATAACTGTGTATTCCTTTTGACAGAGGCATATAAATTCAAAAGTATCAGCTCCATTGGGGCAACAAGTAAGATGTCATCCATATAATGGATCATCTTTTAATTAGGAAATTCTTTTCTACTGGTGATCAAAGCTTGATTTACATGATACTGACACATGGTAAGACTGTTCAGCATTCCTTGAGGAAGTACCTTACGATGAAATTGGCAAGCTGGCCTTTCATTAATAGCTGCTATTGTAAATGCAAATTTTTCTCTGTCCTGTTTCGCAAGGGGAATAGTATAAAAGCAGTCTTTTAAGTCAATAATGACTATTGGCCAATCTCAAGGAATTGCCGCAGGGGAAGGGAGTCCCTGTTGAAGGGACCCCATAGGTTGCAAATTAGCGTTGATAGCATGTAAGCCATGCAAAAGTCTCCATTTACCAGACTTTCTGGGAATTATGAAAATGGGCAAATTCTAAGTGCTGTTTGATGGTTCTATATGGCCAGATTTTAATAGCTTCTCAACTAATTCATGGGCTCGTTGTAATTTGTTTCCCTCTATAGGCCACTGTTCTACCCAAATTGGATCTTCAGAGAGCCATGTCAGGGGTAAGGGAGGAATCACAACAGTGGTCATTATTAGGAAGGGGTCTGGAGGTTGACCTCTCATTGGGCTAATAGGTCCCATCCACAAAGATTAACAGGGATGGGCATGATTAGAGATTGTATATTAACATAGGGACCCCTCCCCTGGAGCATTGCAGCCATTGTGTTTTGCCCAGCCAATTGATTCTGGTTGGCCTATTGTTCACACAATTCATCAAATTCTGCCCTCCAGAGAAGGTTTTGACTGACCTCTAAAGTTGTTTCAGCTAATACTGACCAGTCCCACAGGGTCATATGGAAGTTGTCTGCTATGGCCTCAATTAAATACTTTCATAAATGGGCAAGTGGCTCCATTTTCTCTAATGCTCTTTCTTATTTCTCTGTAAGTGTTGAAAGTAATGCGTTCATGTACCTGATTGTCTTGTTGATCTTACATTGCAGGGCAGGCCAAGAGCTCCTCTTCTAATGCTGCTTGCCTATGACAGGGTCCTATAACTGGAGTGTACCCCTGTCTTTTTTCCAATTTATTGGGTAAGGGACTCAGGAAAAACCTCCGTCTCCTCATTGGTATCTTTACTCGGTAATGGTGGGGCTGAGGGAGGAGGAGGAGGTGATGGTAAGGTAGGTGATGGTTCTTCCTCCTCTCCTTTTTTAGGCTCTTCTGTGTAGAGCAGGGCCAAAGCAGCTCTAACTAAGGCCCACAAGGTTAAAGATGTTACTAGGACCCATTGCCCTTGTGTATCATGTCATTTAAGATTTCTCCCCACTTGTTCCCAGAGCTCTAGGTCTAGCGTGCCTTCTTCTGGGAATCATGGGTATGAAAAACAACAGTTTGCGTTAGGTCCCTTAATTTGGCCTCGAAATCAAGGTGCCACTAGCTTTAAGCAACTGTTTCAATACTTTTATATACTGTTGCTGTTGAGCTGATAACTGTTTTCCCATGATGAAACCCTAGCTTGAAAATTCCCTTGAACTTGGAAATCCTGAGCGGGCACCAATTACTTACTGCACAGTCACTTCACCTTCGTTTTCAAGTGTTCCATCACAATCTGTTGTGGCATTCCTTACATGGAGCACCAGCTGCCAGGTCCGTCCCCCAGACCCTGGCTGAGCAATGGATGAAAGGAGTACTCAGACACAGGTATGCAGTGTAAGGGCAGCTAGGGGACTGCCTGGCAGTAGTGACCAAAGAGTGAGCAGTCTCAAACACCTGGAGCTGCTTGCTTTCATTCAGTACAGACATAATGCCAAAAGCTTGCAGCAGACACAATCTGCGGGTAATTAACATCATTCCCCCTTTCAGGGAGTAGTGCGTGTGGATGATAAAAGGTCAGTTTTTGGACAACATAAGTAAACAAGCCTATTTAAGATAAATTCCCCTATACTTTCTTGTACCTAGTCCTTGCCCTCTGCCTCAGGGCAGAGAACAGCTGCCTTTAGCTTATTCTCCCCTGAAGCTATGCAGAGCCTTCTGACCTTTCAGAAGGCCTGTTCCTCTCCCTATAGTTTCTCCCGCCACTGTGACTGATCTCCTAAAACAGTATTGGTAAAAATAGGGTAACATTAATGGTACTTATTCTAAGACAATTATATTAGTCTTCATGAATAAAAATGATAGAAGATTATAAAGAGAATAATCTAATACTTGCATGATACACCAAAGACTTTACCATAAAGAAAGCTATCCCCCAAATAATCTTTAACTTCAATACAGTTCCAAGAGAAATTATGACAATTTTTTTAGAATTTGAAAAAACTCATTTCAAAATTTATACAAAACAATAACGGCCAACAAACAAAAGTCAAAGATAAAGTAGTCAGGAGGGGCATTTACCTTAAACATCTACTGAAATTAAACAGTGTGTAACAATGAGTTGAATAATTCAATGAAAGATATATGTAAATCCAGAATATATAGAGATTCTTTTTTACTAATGTGAATATGAACAAGGATGTGTACAAACAGGAATCCACATATAAAGCTGATAGGTTAAAACACTCCAAAAAAGATATGGAAATACCTATTTTAAAAATGTGTTTCTATTTTGTGACATTAAAATATTTCATAATATATCCACATGTGAATAGAAGTCATGTATAAGGATCTAATTTTAGCTTCGCTTGTAAGGAAATTGTTGATATAATCTAAAACTCCATCAAGGAAATAAATATACAAATTATGAACTAGTCTCATGGCAAAATATTATACAACAGGTAAAATCAGTACTGTCTACCTGCATCCATATGGATAGGTATCTAAATATAAAATTATGTCTAAAACGATATAATGTAAAGGCTCTTGCATAATTATACATTTATGAAATACTTGTATTTTATATAATGCTACTTTATATAATTTAATAAACATATACAAAAACTATATACCATATAATCACACAACAATATTAAAAAAAGGAAGAAAACATTATCAAATACATGATAATAAATGATAATGAAAGATAATATGATCAAAAGGATTAGCAAAATATTCTGTTGTATTGTTATTATTAAATGTGTTCCAAATAATAAATATAATACTGAAATGTATTACCTTCTTAATACTGCCACCCTCTCTTTTAAATGATTTACATGTATCATTTTACTTAATTTTCCAAATTACCACATGTGTATTACTATTCTCATGACCATTTTACAAATGTAAAAAACCCAATGAGTAGAGTTAAATAAGGTTGCCCAAAATCATACAAAAGGAAAGTAAAATATGAATCAAAACACTCTGGTTCCACAGATCATGTTCTAAATTGTACATAAATCTGAAAATTATAAAAAGTATTTGAATTGAAACACTAACAAAAATGCTACAAAGGGAAACTTATGAATTTAAGCTAAACAGTATTTATCAGGCTTTACATCACTTTTTAAGTACTTTAGGAAAATAAGGAAAATTAAAAATTAATGATTTCTAGCTTCAACTTGAAATTATAGAGAGGAAAGTCATTTTTGTGATTATAACAAGAAAAATCTAGACAATCACAAATTAATGTATTGTCCTGAACCCATCAGTGAATCGAGGTCACATGGCAAATCATTAATTCAAAACCTGGAGAGAGACAGGCACCTACAGGGCTAAACAGGGCTTCAGCAGGTACTTACTTGGACGGACCCTGCTGCATGCCATAAAACCCAGTAGGAAGGTCAGTAATTCAGTAATTCAACAACTTGAACAAATTGCTAAAGGGTGAATATGGGTTAGGAGAATGTGAACCCCTGGGGACCACAGAGCTAGGGGTTTCTGAACTTCCTGCGAGCTTTCCTCTTTGGACCTCACCAGGCTCTCACAGGGAAGACTGGAGCAAACACGGAGAAAGCTGACCCAAAGTGTTGATAGGTGGAGTAGAGGCTCCTCACATCTGGAGGTCTGGAGGATAAATGGGAGCAGATGTGAAGTCCCCACCCTCAACAACTGGGTTCATAGTGCCTGGCTAAGATAAGGCTCAATCATGGTTGCAAGTGTAATGATTTTCAGGCAAAGAGGATGAACTCTAGTGAGTTCATCCAGAGCCCGGGGTAGGTTCACATCCTGGCCACTGGGCATATGTCACAGGACACTCTTCTAAGCATCGTACACGTGTTAATTCGCTAAATTTCTAACACAATGTCAAATAGAATCATTCGCATTTTCAGAGGATCACACTGAATTTCAGAAACAGTAAGTTTCTTGCCCAAAATTATATTACCAATAAGTGGAAGA
The DNA here is from genome assembly GCF_007565055.1 of Rhinopithecus roxellana. Taxonomy (NCBI): domain Eukaryota; kingdom Metazoa; phylum Chordata; class Mammalia; order Primates; family Cercopithecidae; genus Rhinopithecus; species Rhinopithecus roxellana. The sequence goes on from NC_044557.1 coordinate 43,529,474, forward strand.
ACTGTACATCAAACATACAGAGCATAACTTAAGACCTGAGATATTGGTGTCTTTACTACCAAGATGCTGCAGTCCAAAAAACCCTGGAAGCTGGGAATAAATTGGCCGTGGGGATAGTCAGATGACAAAGCCCAGATTCTCTGGGATGATTTGCATTGGCCAACTCTTCTCAAATGCCCTCCTGGTAGACCAGGTGTGCCAGCATAAATTCAGCTTAAATAATCACCTATTGCCTTAACTCTCATCTTAGAAACCATGTATTTTATCAGGAAGAGAAACTAAGACTGGTAATGAATAATCCACATGTCTGCTTCCTCTTCATATACCTTCAGGGATGCACAGGGCTCATTCTGGATAGCTCCCTTCTAGGGGGAGGTGTTGTGGCTTCTAAAAAACTAACAGATGTCACAGATGCTGAAGACCAAAACAGAGCTACCACAATGGGCACGCCCTCCATATTCAGAATCTCAGGTCATCTCAGACAGGCAGGACGTGGTATCTCAATCAAAAATCTGAATCTTCATGCTGGTAAATTGTTTTGTTTTCTGAGTCATTTGTGTCTCAAATGTTTTTGATTTAGTTTTTGAGATGTTTGTTCTGAATATATTTACATGAAGACGCTTACAAAGCTATACAGAATAAGTTTCCATATGAAAAATTATTTGTACTTCATACAAAAATAATTTCCGATAACGAAATTCAAAATAGTGGCTGCATCTGTGGGATATTGACTAGGGATAGGCACAAAGGAGCCTGTTGAGCTGTAGGAAATAATGCACATCTTGCTGTCGGTGGTGTGAAAATCCCCTGAACTGCAGGTGCATTTAGGAGTTTTGCACATTATAACTTTGCTATATGTATGCTATAATTTGATGAAGTAAAAACAAATTTTGGATAAAATTACTGTTATTTGTTTTATTTTTCTTAAGGTTATAGAAAAGGATCTTATTACAAGGATAATATCTTTATTAAAGGATCTTATTACAAGGATCTATTTCCTTCAGTTATAGAAAAGGATCTTATTACAAGTAATCTGATTCTGCTTCATGTCTGCTAAATATCCATTTATGTATTAAAAAGAACAGTAAAACTCAATTTCTAATATTTAGTGAAAATGAATTTTTATTTCCCCTTAAATACATTGTTTAGAACAACACTAACTGCCAGCCTTTCATTCGGAAATGCATTTTCCTTCTCTACTTAGATGTGCCAATATCATAAATCATCATTAACTAGTGAGTTCATCCAGAGCCTGGGCAGGTTCACATCCCTGACACTGGCATTGCTTGAAATCCAGCTCTTAGCAATTGATCATTGAATCTTAGAAAGGAGTACAGAGAGGTAAAGAAGAGGAAAAGTGAAATGTGTTTAAGGTGTGGGAAGGAGGAGGGTCAAAGAAGAGAATGAAGTGCAGGGATTGAGCTCAAATTTGGGTGGAGAGAGAGGAAAGAGGAATTACTGAATCTCTATTTTTTATAATGGTAAATATTTCTCATTAATGTAATATTCTATAATTATTGATGAGAAAATATTACGTTCTCTTCAGAACCTTTCACTTACTCGTTATTTGCATCATTTCTGTATCAAGATAAATAACTAACACAATCCGGAAAAAATGCATTTGGGTCAAACCATATCAACTTGCTGTCATTCAACCTACTTTGTCCTACAAAAATGTCAATTTAATATGATTCAGCCAATACAAACCCCTTCTTTTTTTGTCTTCTTTTGTTGTTGTTACTTACAAATACTTCCAAGCATTTCAAAGCCACCTTCCCCTTCATATGATGAATGCCTCCGCTATCCTGGTCTCTTCGGTATCCTGAGCCTTTACTCATATCGTTACTGTTAGCAAATTCAAACTGACTACTTTGACCCTGACTCCAACTCTACATTCCTCAAATTTCCCATTTGCTTTTATTCTACCATTTGTTTTTCTGCTTACCAGCCATAAACTGCAAAGGAGGCCTATTCCCCTTACCTCACATCTTAACTATAGTGAATACACATCCAGTCTCTGGAAGGGAAACTTAATACCAGCAAATGTTTTTGTCTGTTTTTCCTTCAGTTTTCTCTGGAATTCTGTGATACTCAAACAATATGCTTCTCTTTGCCATATTGCACACTCGACTTTCCTGCCTGAAGCCCTTGTCTGCTAATGGTACTTCAGCTTTTCAGAATTAATAAATACCATATCACTTGCTCTCTTTTACAGTTTGGGAGCCACTTCTTGATAATATTTCTGCTAGAAAAAAACTTTTCTAAACCACAGACAAAAGAGCGAATCGCTACCATGGTCTGTCCCTTTCTTCTAATTGTTGCTTCTCTCTTATGCATCCACATAACTTTTTATTAAATGTGGAGTCATTTAATTAATAGGGACTGTTCAATAATTTTTCTACATAGATGATCATCTTGCTGGATTGAATAAGCTTCTGTTAATTCCAACTATGAAATCCTATGAGCTGGGCGCAGTGGGTCATGCCTGTAATCCCAGCACTTTGGGAAACTGAGGTGGGCAGATCACTTGAGGCCAGGAGTTTGAGACCAGCCTGGTCAACATGGCAAAACCCTGTTTCTACTAAAAATGCAAAAATTAGCTGGGCATGGTGGTGCATATCTGTAATCCCAACTACTTGGGAGGCTGAGGCAGGAGAATTGCTTAAGCCCAGAAGGCGGAGGTTGCAGTGAGCTGAGATCACGCCACTGCACTCCAGACTGGGCGACAGAGCGAGACTTCGTCTCAGAAAAAATAAATAAAAAGTAAAAAAAAAAAGAAATCCTATGGATTTAATTGGTGAAATTTATTTCATTCATGAGCAACTCTAAAAATCTCAAGAAAAGTTTATAAAAATTCTGCTCAAATCTGTATCCTATCTGAGCCTCAGTCTCCTCATCTGTTGTATGACAGTACAAATATTTTTATTCCTGCCTGAACCTCAAGGTGATTGTGAAGGTCAAATTAAATAATGCAGGTAACAGTACTTTGAAAACCATGAGTTATGTACAAATGTAATGTATTATTACAGTCCAATGGTGGCTTTTGTGTTCAAAATATATAATTTATTTATAAGCTATAATCTTATGTCTAGTTCTTCTACTTAGCTTAAAAACTAGCAGATTAGACCTTACCAAAGTTACAGTAATTACATTCACAAGTGAAAGGACTTTTCCTTGATATTCAATTTCTCCTACTGGGCCCATTTACCCATCACTCATGCTAAACCTCTTCTGGATTTTAGAATCATTTTTAAAAGCCATAAAAAGCTCCCGTACAAATCACGTAAAACTGTTGTTCTGACAACATAAATGTCCCATGCATCAAAAACCACATTAAAATTATCCAAGTGGCTATGAAAATGCATCCAACAGAGGAAGTTTCATTTGTTTGATAAGGACCCCTACAGAAGGCAAAAGTATGGTGTCAACCCACCCTCCCAGAGGTGAGCACCTCCCCACACACCAGCGCTAATGAGGCTGGAAACTTTTCATAACGACAAGAAGCAAGAAGCCAAGGTCCAGCCTACAACTAGGGCACTGCAGAGAAGGGGAGAGCAGAGGTAATGTTTGTAAACTCATCAACTTGCATCTATGCCTCTGCATGTAGATTTTAATTTTAAGAAAACAGTCACCTTTTGGGTCATACTTTTATTATTTCATGACAGTTTTGTGTATTCTTGATTTCAAAATAAAAGCACTTAATTTTGGCCTAGTCTAATGTTTTACAGGTTTTTTTCCCCCCATCTGAAGCCATCATGACAAAATGGTCATTATACAAACCTCTTAATTTGTTACGCATATCTCATCCTACCCACAATAGGGTTTTTCACATATATGCTTGATACCTTTCCATATGTAAGTCTACTCATATAGCTAAATGAGAAAGTATTTAATTTCACCACAAAATCCAGATCAAGAAAAATGTGGCTTCAGCATCACTCTGCTTTTCCTACTTTTAGGGCTTGTTCTTGCAAAAACTTGTCTCAATTGAAAATTAGAAAATAACTTTTTAAAAAATAAGTAACATAATTTATGAAATAATTTGAAGAACTTAAAACACTTTATATTGTATTGTATTTGCATTGATGAGCAATGTGTACAAACATATCAGCAATAGAAAATATTGGAAACATTTCTGTACATAGTATCAATTTGCTGATTAAAATTCTATTTGGTCTCATTGAGCCCAGTACCTCCCCTAGCATAACTTTTGCTCTACTGTAATCAAATTGTCCAAGCATAGTAATCCCTATAGCACCTAATACAAAGTATAAGAGAAAATCACTAACATATGAAGACCCTGGACTGTTAGATATGTATTAAATATTTAATGATTTATTAAACATACAAAGAAGTCACACTAAGTATGAGTCTCTTCTGTCAGTTTCCTAAGTCTCTTTTCTCTTGATGGTAACTAGAAAGATTTTGCTAGCGTGTTTTCAAAATTCTTTCTCATAACCTGGTGTAGCTGACTTGGTCGTTGCAATGTTATAACTGAAACTTGTACAAAATGTTTCAGGAAAATCATGACTGCAACTGTTCTGTTGCTATTTCCTTTCCTCCAGTGTAACTGAAGTGCCTGGCATACCTCATATGAAACATCGATTCTAATACACTGGCATTTTACCTTGGGAAAGCACTTGAGTGTATGGGTTCAAGAAAGTGAGAAGGTGGGGAGAAAGAAGAATGTTTCAAAAGCCTCAAGAGCTTCCACTGTCATACACATGACTTTGAGATGATGGTGTACATATGAGGGACTTTTGAAAAAGTCCTGCAGTGATGGTTTGGAGACCCACCTCCACCATCACCTGCACTGTATCAGAATTTTATCCCAGCCCATGACCACTCCAAGAATACACAAGTGATCTCTTATCCTTCCAGTGGAAAGAAAGAAGAGCATCTTCTGATTTGACCATGTTACAAGGAAGGAAACACATCAGGCACACCCTGGCATGAAGGATGTAGCTACTCAGAAGAGCCAAGGGCCCTGCATCGGAACTCATGGGTCAGTCACTGCCGATTGAAACAGAGCACAGCCTCTGTTCAGGCAGCAGCCGCCTCCTGGTTTGCAACTGCACATCGATAAAGGTGACACCAATATGCCTTTATCGAGGAAGAACAAAAGAAAGGAGGGCATGTTCAAGATACTTGTACGATTTAAGGAACTTTTTTTGGAGGTATTTTTTGCAAGACACTATAAGCTATTGCCAATAACACACCCATATTCCTTTTTTCTTGGATATTGGCTCTGGGCCCCACATTATAGGAAATATATTGAAAGCGTGCTCTACACTTTTGACTAGTATTTTACTCTGAATGTAGGGTGACTGCCATACCTGCTTTTTCCAGTACTGTCCTGGTTTTAGCACACACACACACACACACAAAAAAAAAAGTTCTGGGAAACTATTCCCTGGGATAAAGATAAATATTACACATTCTCATTTTATATGTGGGAACTAAAGAAAAATGAGGTACTGAGGTCATAGGAGTAGACAATAGAACTATGGTCTTTAGAAGTTGGGAAGGGTAGGGGGCCGGGGAGAAAAGGGAGATGTTGGTGAACAGATACAAAGTGACAGCTAGATAGGATAAATAAGCTCCAGTCTTCTGTAGCACTGTATGATAAATATGGTTAATCATAAATATGTATTTTCAAAAAGAAAAACAGATTTTGAATGTTTACAACACAAATGATAAGTATTCAATGTGGAAGATATGCCAGTTACCCTTATTTGATCATTCTACACTGTATACATGAATCAAAATATCACTCTGTATCCCAGAAATTTGTACACTTACCATGTATCAACTCAAAAGGAAAAAATTATATAGTTTCAAATGATCTTCTTGGTATCCATGAAGACGGTGAACCTGTATATAGTTGGTATCTTGTTCACCTAGAAACTAAATTTGGCTTATCTATGTGCATCTTCAGCAGACAATGCAAGGGTAAAATTTGGCCAATTCCATTTAGTCTATAAACTTCTTACCCATCAAAATAAAACAGTGCTACCTGCTCCATAGCCTGCATGCATCTGTGGTGGTGGTTTATAAGGAAAAATTTTGGTCACATTTCAGTTTGCCCAAAATACGTAGTAGGACTTAACATTTTTTTAGCTTAAAGAAATGAAAGAAGATAAATCTCCTATACATGTGCCTAGAAGCTTGTTATCAATGTTGCTGGCCATAGAAAAAGATGTAAAGATACCTGCCATAAAATCATATATTCAAAATGCAGGGAAAAAAGAATATTTTTCTCTGATTTAATAATACATTGAAGATGATGATGGAAAAAGAAAGAAAATCAGAAATGTATATGCTGTTTTTCCAAAACTGTTTAATGATCTTGGAAAATACCATAAGTTGTCTAGGAAAGGATGAACTCATTCCCCCCGGGTTGTTCAATGCCATCTGTAGGTTGCAACAAAAACTCATCCAATGAAAAAGTGATTTATTTTTGGCAGAAATAAGGCTGCGTCAGAACTCAAAAATACACGTAAAGGGCAGCCAAATTAAACAGGAAATTCTAGTTTTTTAAACAAAATATTTGGAAACCAACTTCAATTTCATTAATACAGATTAAATCTGTGCTTTAAAACCATTTTCCCAGAGAAAGAGGGGTTTTATTTTGATGACAGCCAATATGTTTTGAAGTGTTTACAAACAATGGATCTTTTAAATTTGGATAGTCTTTATGATGGATTTATAGATGCAGATTCTGAATGACAAACAGCTGTTCCACCAAAACAAGCCTGTAGATACAAAGTGAATGAACATTTTTGTAGAGCTGGAAAATACTTCCTCCAAGTCAAAAATCTGCTGTTCCTACAAATAAATTCCTACATGTTCCAGAAGTTAAAATGGTTTTGCTGGGAAGATATTTAGCTTGATTTTTCTGTATTGGACCAACACCAAGAACCAGTATAATGTGAATTTGGTAAGAGAAAAGCTGCAAGTCAAGCTTTCATTTAGCTTTGTCTGTATTTAATTTGACTTTTACATAAAGGAAAAGGAGGATACCCTAAGTTATGGCAAAAGGAAACCAAAACAGTAAACTTTCTACCACATTATGGAACAGAAATCAATGTCATTGTTACTTTGTTGTTAATTGTATAAATATTTATTCAATTCTATTTATACTCTCCACTTAAAAATACATACATTTATGATGTGATTCATCACATAAACAGAACTAAAAACAAACACATAATTTTCTCAATAGACGCAGAAAAGGCTTTCAATAAAATTCAAAATCGTTTCATGTTAAAAACCTTCAATAAACTAGGCATTGAAGGAACATACTTCAGAATAAAAGCCATCTATGACAAACCCACAGCCAACATCATACTGAATGGGCAAAAGCTGGAACATTTCCCCTTGAAAACTGGCACAAGACAAAGATGCCCTCTCTTACCATTCTTATTCAACACAGTATTGGAAGTCCTGGCCAATGCAATTAGACAAGATAAATAACAAGCAGTCCAAACAGGAAGAGAGAAAATCAAACTAGCCCTTTTTGCAGACGACATAGTTCTATATCTAGAAAACCTCATAGTCTTGGCCCAAAAACTCCTTCAGCTGATAAACAACTTCAGGAAAGTTTCCTAATGAAAAATCAATGTATAAAAAATCAGTAGCATTCCTATAAACCAACAACATCCAAGACAAGTGCCAAATAAGGGTCACAATCTCATTCAAATTGGCACAAAAACAATCAAATACCAGGAATACAGCAAACCAGGGAGGTGAAGGATCTCTGCAATGAGAACTAGAAAACACAGCTCAAGGAAATCAGAGATGACACAAACAAAAGGAAAAGCATTCGATGCTCATGGATAGGAAGAGTCAGTATTGTTAAAATGACCATACTGCCCAAAGCAATTTACAGATTGAATGTTATTCCTATCAAACTGCCAATGGCATTTTTCACAGAAATAGAGAAAAACTATTTGAAATTCACTTTGAACCAAAAATGAGCCCAGAGTCAAAGCAATCCTAAGCAAAAAGAACAAAGCTGGAGGCATCACATGACCAGATTCCAAACTACACTACAGGGCTTCTAGTACAAAAACACACAGATCAATGGAACAGAATAGAGAGCTCATAAATAAGGCCAAACACTTACAACTATCTGATCTTTGACAAAGCTGACAAAAACATTAATGGGGAAAGAACCCTCTATTCAATAAATGGTGCTGGGATAAATGCGCTAGCCATATGCAGAAGATTGAAACTGGACCCCTTCCTTTCACCACATAGAAAAATCAATGCAAGATGGATTTAAAGACTTAAATGTAAAACCCCAAACTATACAAACCCTGGGAGACAATTCAGGTAAAATATCATTCTGGACATAGAAATATTTCAGGATGAAGATGCCAAAAGCAATTGCAGCAAAAGCAGAAATTGACAACTGTTATCTAATTGAACTAAAGAGTTTCTGCACAGCAAAAGAAACTCTCAATAGAGTAAACAGACGGTCTACAGAATGGGAGAATATTTTGGCAGACTATACATCTAACAAAAGTCTAATATCTAGAGTATATAAGGAACTTAAATGTACAAACACAAAACAACCCCATTAAAAACTGAGTAAAGAACATGACCAGATACGTTCTGGGTTTTGTTTTTGTTTTTTCCTGAGATGGCGTCTTGCTCTTGTCACCCAGGCTGAAGTTCAATAACGCAATCTCGGCTCACTGCAACCTCTGTCTCCTGGGTCCAAGCAATTCTCCTGCCTCAGCCCCTCGAGTAGGTGGGATTACAGGTGCCCATCACCATGCCCAGCTAATTTTTGTACGTTTAGTAAAGACAAGGGTTTTGCCAGGTTGGCCAGGCTGGTCTCGAACCCTTGACATCAGGTGATCTCCCCACCTCGGCCTCTCAAAGTGCTGGGATTACAGGCATGAGCCACTGTGGAACAGAAACTTTTGAAAAGAAGACATACATGCAGCCAAAAACCATATGAAAAAAAAGTCAACACCACTAATTATCACTAAGGTGATTTCTAATGCAAATTAAAACCACTGGAAGACACCATATTACACCAGTCAGAAGGACCATTAAAAAGTCAAAAAATAACAGACACTGGTAAGGATGCATAAAAAAGGGAATCCTTAAACACGACTGGTGGGAGTGTAAATTAGTTCAACCACTGTGGAAGGCAGTGTGGCAATTCCTCAAAGAAATTAAAGCAGAACTACCATTTGACCCAATAATCTCATTACTGGGTATATACCGAAAGCAACAGAAATCATACCACCATAGAGACACATGCATACATATGTTCACTGCAGCACTATTCACAATAGCAGAAATACGGAATCAACCTAAATGCCCATCAATGGTAGACCGGATAAAGAAAATGTGATACATATATACCATGGAATACTACACAGCTATAATGAAGAATGAGATCATATCCTTTGGAACAACATGGTTGGAGCTGGAGGACCATTATCTTAAGCAAAATAACATAGGAACAGAAAACCAAATACTTCATGATCTCACTCATAAGTGGCAGCTAAACAAGAACATATGAACCCAAAGAGGAGAACAACAGGCACTGGGGTCTGCATGAGGGTGGAGGGTGGGAGGAGGGAGAGGACAAGAAAAAATATCTATCAGGTACTAATCTTATTACCTGGGTGAGGAAATTATTTGTACACCAAACCCCATGACACCCTGGTTTACCCATCTAACAAACCTGCACATGTATGCCTGAACCTAAAATGAAAGTTTAAAAGATGCATTTATTAATTTTAAGAATATACAATAGTATGGCTTACAGATTTTAAATATTAAAGAGTTTAAAGTTAAAGCATTGCTTTTTTGGAGGACAGAAATATAAAATACTGCTATATTTTCTCATACACAATTAAATTATCCTATTAGTAATTATTACTAATTACCACCACCATACCACTTTGTTTAAATATCATTTGTGAAAAAAGTCAATAATATAGGATAATTTCAATTTTTATATTTATATAAAGCAAATGTGTATAATTATATAATTATATATTTTTCATATATTGTGAGTTTATTATTTATGCATTTATTTGCTTATTTCTTGTTATCAGATTGAGTGCTGAACTGGTATAATTTTCCTCTGAAGACTTCTCTTCTGGGTGCGTGGTGTAACTCCTTAAAAAGGGCAAATTGTGTGTCTGGCCTTGTTAAATCATCTCTTTAGAATCAAAACATTCACCAAACCAATCAAGGATCAAGTTGTGTTTGTAGGTTCTCAAAAGATATTCTTATTTCTCTGTGCCCAGATTCAAGGTCAAGACAGGCACACTGCCATCATGCCTCTTTTTTTCTTCATTCTTCCCTGGAGAAGTTTTCAACCCTGACTGCATAGAAATTTCAACATATCAATGCCAGGATTCTCCACCAAGGGAATTAAATCGAAACCTGTGATGAGTTCTGTTGGTTTCAATTTTTGAAGTGTTCCTCAATGTATTCTAATATTTTTATCAAGTTGCAAACTATTGGACATTACAAAGTCAAGCTGTTCGATAAGAGTTTAAAACAGCAATACATAGAATTGCTTGCTGGTGATGAATTTTGGATAGTGCAACATTTGCATAATTCAGATTTTGTTTTATAATTTTTTATAGTAGTCGTGGTAGTACGTAAGTACATAAAAGGGGGTGGTATGTTTTACTATTGTGCTTTTCCCAATGAAAGAGAGAACAGTTTTCTAAAGCTTAATTTTACTAAATATATTTTTTAAAAACCTGAGCCAGAAAGAAGCTAAATTCCATTTCAAAATTTGTCTTTCAAGTTTTTTGTATGCTTGGATTTACACCATGTAAATTCGTATTCTCTCTATGCTCACGATATAAGTGTTGACTTTGGCAGAGCGCTCATTAATTTGCAAAGTACTGTTATTTATACAATAGCATTTTATCCTCATACTAAGCACCTTCTCAGCAGGACAATATTTTGATTTTTACAAGAAACTAAGATTCAGTACAGTATTGTGATATGAGTGGCATGGTCATGGTTTGTATTTACAATTCAAATGTGCAAATGTGGCTTTGTTCATTTAAAACTAGTTTCGCCTTACCCTATATAGATTGGTGCTGGTGTTTACAATGTTCCTTATCAGATTAACTCAGCTTCTTTTGACAAATGCTCATTCTGTCAATGTGCTGGCTTTCATTGTCTGCCTGAACAAGTTCATGTCTAAATGTAGATGGTGGCATGAGACAGGGTAAAAGTAAACTCATGGACACTCCCCAGATGGGTGAGTGGGGGTTTCTGAGTCTAATGGCTCTCAGTCTGCTCACATCTCATATTGGGCATCCTGAAACAATTTAATTTATCTGTACCTTCTTGAGTCACACTTAACGGTACCTGCAGTTTCTCTTGGTGTCTTCAGGCTCCCTTCCCTCTGCTCCTCTCCTTGCCAGGGCCAGAAGGGTGTCCGTGCTCCATCTTTGCTCAGGGACCCATCACTTCCCTTTATCGTTTCTGGGGTATCATTTGAAAACTACTCTTCAATCTTTGATATTTTGACATGATATGTAAAGAAGACCATTTAGGATCCAGAAAATCATTTGAGGTCAACCAACTCGGGCTTTAGATTTCTCCTTAGAGAGACTGGCAGCTGAGTTTAGGAATTTTTATTTTTTTTTTAATTTTTTGGTAGTATACATGTCTGAGTCAAAGCACACCATGGATCCTTTGGTGGGAACCCATGTTGGCTTCTGATTTAACGTGAAAATTTTAAAGATTTAGTTGTAAAACCTTTAAAATATCATAGCATTCTACTTTTTCAAAAGATCATTAACTAGCAAATGGCAAAAACCTTAAATATCTCTACCCTGCATCTAAAACTTCTGACATTTTCCCTTATATCACACATTTTGTTTCCTTTTATATATTACATCAGTGTATGAAAAGCATCACAGACCATCACAAATCATTTCTAAACCACGTACACAGACACATGGAAAAGGGGTGTCGAAAGCATACCACTCAGAAGAATAAGAAATTTCCCTTTATGGCCGGAGCGGAGTCCAGCCGAGCGCCCGCCCGCTGCCCGTGCGCCTCCGCGCCTCGGCGCCTGGCCGGCCTCAGCTGCCTGGAGGCGGTGAAACGCAAGATCCAGGCCCCGCAGCAGCCGGCGGAAGAGGCGGGAGACCGCGCGCAGGGACTGCAGCGGAAGCTGGACGGCGAGCGCGAGCGGCGCGAGAAAGCGGAAGGCGATGTGGCGGCCCGCAGCGGACGCATCCAGCTCCTTGAGGAGGAGTTGGACGCGGCTCAGGAACGTCTGGCCACCGCCCTGCAGAAGCTGGAGGAGGCGGGAAAGGCCGCAGATGAGAGTGAGAGAGGAATGAAGGTGATAGAAAACCGGGCCATGAAGGATGAGTAGAAGATGGAAATTCAGGAGACGCAGCTCAAAGAGGCCAAGCACACTGCGGATGAGGCTGACCTCAAACACGGGGAGGTAGCTCCTAAGCTGGTCCTCCTAGGGGGTGAGCTGGGAAGGCAGACGAGCGTGCGGAGGTGTCTGAACTAAAATGTGGCGAACTGGAAGAAGAACTCAAGAATGTGATTAACAATCTGAAATCTCTGGAGGCTGCGTCTGAAGAGTATTCTGAAAAGGAGGACAAATATAAAGAAGAAAATAAACTTCTGTCTGACAGACTGAAAGAGGCTGAGATCCGTGCTGAATTTGCAAAGAGAACGGTTGCAAAACTGGAAAAGACAGTTGATGACCTGGAAGAGAAACTTGCCCAGGCCAAAGAAGAGAACGTGGCTTTCCATCAGACACTGGGTCAGACACTAAACGAACTTAACTGTATATAAGCAAAACAGAAGAGTCTTGTTCCAACAGAAACTCCGGAGCTCCGTGGGTCTTTCTTTTCTCTTGTATGAAGTTCCTTTTGTTATTGCCATCTTCGGTTTGCTGGAAATGTCGAGCGAATTATGAATACATCACCAAATATTTTGTATGGAGAAGCTTTGAGCACCAGTTAAATCTCATTCCTTCCCTTTTTTTTTTTTTTTTTTCAAAAGGCACCAGCTTTTTCAGCTCTCTTATTTCTTCCTTGAGTTGCATTTATTCCTAAGGTAGGCAGGGTATTTCCTAGTCAGCGTACTTTCTTGAGACAGAGGCCATTTGGTTCCTGGGAGAATAGGCAGCCCCACACTTTGAAGAACACAGACCCCATTATCTAGTCGTGGATATAATTAAAATGCTTCAGACCATAACCTTTTGGGTCAACTGTTGGTCAAATTATAGGGACCATCACATAGGTAGGGATTTTCCATCCAAAGCCAATAAAAGGGCTGTTGGGGGCGGGGGGGGGGGGTGCCTATTGTGGGAAGTCATAACCCACAGATAGATTAAACTAAGAATCCTGGCCCTTCTCCACACTCCACCATGCAGAACAAACATCCTCTCAAGCAGTCAACATAGAATGCTTGGGTAATAGTCATAATTACCCACATATAGTAATTAATAGATGGTAATTAATAGATCCTTGATGTGATGTTCTTTTGCATATTTCCTTCATTCTAAAGTTGTTCTCTGGCCGGGTGCAGTGGCTTTCGCCTGTAATCCCAACACTTTGGGAGGCCAGATCACTTGAGGTCAGGAGTTTGAGACCAGCCCAGTCAACATGACGAAACCCTGTCTCTACTAAAAATACAAAAATTATGGTAATGCCTGCCTGTAGTCTCATCTACTCGGGAGGCTGAGGCAGGAGGATCCCTTGAACCCAGGAGGTGGAGGTTGTAGTGAACCGAGATCGCACCACTGCACTCCAGTCTGGTTAACAGAGTGAGACTCCATCTCAAGAAAAAAAATAAAATAAAGATCTCTGAAGAGCAAATGTCTCATTCCAGTAATGACCCACTCAGCCGGAATATGGTGGAGTTCTGTCCAATTCAGGTCAACCATATCCGAACGACTACAAGTCATTAATAAGTTGAGCAAAAGAGTTTCTATCTATTAGTGGAAAGGGCCTCTCTGGCAGCAGAGATTAAAAATTGGCCCAACTTCATTTCCATACTTCAGGGAATAGCACATTGAAGATTTACTTATCTAGGACTTGAATTCCTTCTTTGGGACCAAGTTAATAAAACACCAAGAAACTCCTGATTAAACTGGATAATGAAGGATTCTGTAGAGGGGGCTGCACGTATCAGTTTTGTTTGACTTCTCTTTTCTCAGTTAACATCTCAGAGCTGGAACATTCCACATTCCCCAGCAGCGTGTGGGGGCCGACTAAAGTTTACAGTTCTGACTAAAAATCACCCTGCGTCTGGCTTATCTGAATCCCTTACCCACCCCACCACCCCACTCCTATTTATTCAGCACCACACTACCCAGGAAATACACTAGCAAATTGTGCAATGGAATCAAATCCACACTTTTCTTTAGATTCTTGCAACTGTATCATATGTAATAGTATCACTTTTTCTACATTTTGGTCAAATAAATTTTTACATAAACTAAAAAAGAAAAATTTCCTTTTATTTTTCTTCTTTAACGGTAAAAAGCTAGACATAAATTGTGATCATTACACAATTTATGTCTAGGTTAGGTGAATCTGATGTAGATAAAAACTCTTGTTTCTTATAATGTGTTTTAAAGTATTCCTAAATTATGTCTGTAATTGTTCCAACTGTAAAATCCATCTGGCAGCATCCCTGGATGATGGGTTAGAGGGTGCTCACCTGTCACCTGCTACTCCTGCAGCATCATGAGCTGATTGTTTCCACTGCATATGCAATGTCATGAATACCTATACGTCAACTTCAAATGCCAGGTGTTTCTCTGATATACAATTTTTGTTAGCAGCCAGTTTAGCCATCATCCAAATTGACTCCAGGGAAAGAAAAATGCAATTAACCGCTCTGCTAAGAACATTTTACTTTGATTTTATTTAGTTTTTTTTTTTTTTTAATGTATGAATAAAAACAAAAAATATATACCTTTTTGGAAGGATGAGTTTAAATAATAGCATCTTCCTAACATGTTATATATATATATATATAATTGCCATTAGATAACATCAAGGCTAATAGATTGAACACAGAGAGAAAAATGCATGGTTTCTTTTTGAGGAAGGAATTGTGCTATTTAGGAGATGGCACCTTTCCCTGATGGATTAAAGTTAATTATGCATTTGCTAGTGAAAGATTGACTGCTTGTGTTGGTCACTTCAATAACATGCCTGAAAAGTAACACACATTTTTGGTATTCCTAGAATGAAATCCATGATCTTTTTTTTTTTTTTTTTCTTTTTTCAGACACAGTTTCACTCTTGTTGCCTAGGCTAGAGTGCAATGGCATGTTCTCAGCTCACTTCAACCTCCACTTCCCAAGTACAAGTGATTCTCTTGCCTCGGCCTCCCAAGTAGCTAGGATTACATGCATGTACCACCACACCCAGCTAATTTTGTATTTTTAGTAGAGATAGGGTTTCGTCATGTTGGCCAGGCTGGTTTCAAACTCCTGACCTCAGTTGATCCACCCGCCTCGGCCTCCCAAAATGCTGGGATTAAAGGTGTGAGCCACCGTGCCCGGCTCCATGATAATGTTTTGTATGCACTGCTTTAGACTGATGGGGATGGTTGGAAACTTGAAAGAATGTATTCATTTAGATACGTTATTATTTATAATGTGCGGGGGTCTGTCCTGCAGACCCCAGTTGCACGACGGATGACACACGTACTCAGACACCGATACTGAGTGAAAGAGTGGGCCAGGGGGCTGCTGGCATTAGGGGCCAAAGAGAGTTTGCTGTCCCTCCAAGCTGGCAATGCTCACATTTATTTAGTACAGATTTAATTAACAAAGGCTTTGAGTCAACACACCTGTGGGTAATTAACCTGGTCGCCCTGCCTCAGATAGAGCCATCCTGCCCACAGATGATCAAAGGTTGATTTTAGGACCACATAAGTTAAACAAGCTATTTAGATAAACTACTCTACATTCCTTTATATCAGCACCCTAAGCTCTTTGGCTTCTGAAAAGAGACTCTGGTTGCCTTCAGCCAAACTATCTGACGCTATGCAAACCCCCACCCCTGGCCTTCCAAGAAGGTTTGCTCCTTTCTATTCCTATAATTTCTTCTGCCACTCTGACTGATCGTCCACAATAATCCCTTTTGCGTTTATTTCTGAAATGTTTAAGGTACTAGATGACATGTAAAGAACAAACGCTTATGTGTGAAAAACATGTAAATTAGATTTTTGTTTTAAATTTTATTTACTTTTTTGAATTAATACTTTCACATGGTTCAAGACTTCTAAGACTAAAAGTCTTCCTACCAGTATTAGTTCCCATCCACAAAATTCCTTTCCTGAAGGCTACTAACAATCAGAGAGATGTCTTATGCATGCAGTAACAAGTTTACATATATAATTCATATTATATGGTATATAATTACACATATACTTAATATATATGTAATTTTCCCTTGTTTACAAAAATTATGACACTCATCTGGATTCTTTTTTCACTGAGTAATTTTGGAGATGGTTTCATTGAAGTGTGGAAACCTTCCTGATGCTTCTCTAGAGGAGCATAATACCTCCTTGGATGGGTGTCCTCTGTGTATGCAGATCTTGATTTTCAATCTTCTGCTTTTGTAAATAATGCTGCAAAAAAAATAACCATGCACCCATGTGTTTTCTCCACACGTTTTCAATGATTGTTGCCTAATTGGACACTTTCACACTGTCATCTATAAAATGAGTGTATTAATACCCACTTTGCAAATTTTTTGTGAACCTAAAACATAAAATGTCTAGGAAGTTTACGGTTATGAAATAATAAAAGTACCCGTTATATACTATGGAGAATATTTTGACAAATTTATTTTTATTTCCTGACATCAGAACATACCTAAGTCTTTATGAGAATAATTAAAGCAGAAGTTGAGATTTTTAAGAACTTGAGTTTGCTCTGGACTCCTGTGCTGCTGAGCACTGCCCTGCAGAAAGGAAACTTTATCCACGGGATGTTTAAGGTGTGATCTTGTGTCCAGGAAAGCTCACTTTCATTTTGCTTATATGGCATCATTAACTTCCAAGTGAACTTGATTCCTGACTTTTTTTTTTTTTTCCTGTTTTTGAGTCAATTAAAGATTTCCCTACTGCACCTATGATTCTCAATATTTTGGAAATCAGTATTTCTACAGTTAGTCTTTGCACTTCTGGAAATGAAGATAGCTAGATAGGAAATAGCAATTGGAGCTTTTAAAATTAGAAATACCTTAGAGAAGTTGGTAATCATCTACATGAGATCATAGCTATTAAATGACGTATTAAACTTCTGTTTTATTTTCAATTTGAGTTAAGATGGTGTAAAGTTAGTATTCACATCAAGAGATAACTTGCAAGAGATAAATTAATTGGGAAAGATTGCTAATACAAACCAATATTTTTCAGACCTTCCTTAGTGCTAATAACCAGCTAGTGTAAGAATAAATACAAATTAAAAAAATTAAATTCCCCACTACAGTGAAATACTCCTCCACTGCCTCTTAGAATATTTTCTTCAGAAAGCTGTAATTGCAAGTTCTTTCTCTGCCCATTTGAATTGTAGATTTGCAGAAGAGCCTCTTTCCTGTTTGACACCCCAGGAATGCCTTTGTCAAGAACCTGAATGCGTTTTCTTTAAGAATAATTATCAAGAAAGACACAGCCCTGTTTCCCCGTTTCTGCAGGAGACTAACTTCTATGGGCACCTGAATCCAAGTTACAAAGCTACCTTCTGTTTTAAAAATACATGAAGTTTATTTTTTCTTTTGATAAAGCCAATTTTAGCTTCCACAGAAAGGTGACTACTCCAGTTACCTGGGGAATCTAGGATGAACTTTGTGTGACAAAATGTGCTGTTAAATCCAGCATTTATCATGAGAATATGTATGTAATATAATGAGTTTTGTTTAGCTGTATAAAAGGTTGATATTCTTCCTGTCTTTACACTCTCTTTTTGAACTACGTATGATGCAAATCAAATTCTGGTTTAATATTTATTTAATAAGACAATTTTTTTTCTTTTTGCAGTATTTTTGGGGTGGAAGATTTTGTTTTTAATTATATTCCTTCCTATTTTAGTAATTAGAAGTATTAAGGATTAATAGAAATGTAGCAGGACGAGTGGCAGACAAAACCTCTCAGACCCCGAGTTGTAGAAGGAAGGGCTTTATTCGGCTGGAAGCATCGGCAAGCTACTGCCTTAAAATCTGAGCTCCCCGAGTGCGCAATTTCTGTCCCTTTTAAGGGCTCACAACGCTAAAGATTTCACATGAAAGCGTCGTGATTGATTTGAGCAAGCAGGGGATACGTGACAGGGGCTGCATGCACCAGTGGTCAGAGAGAAACAGAACAGGGCTGGGAGTTTCACAGTGTTCTTCTGTACAATGTCTGGAATCTATGAATAACATCGGTTTCTAAGTTATGAGTTGATTTCTAACTACTGGGTTTAGGCCAGGCAGGCCCAGGCCTGGTTTTGGGCCTGACACCATGCTTCCTGTCTTTGGTTTTACTTACTTGTTTTTTTCTTAAAACAGGTACTGAGTATAAAAACAATATAAAACAATATGAGAGTGTCTCTCTTTTTCCTCATTAGGATTTTACCATTACTATTACATTTAAAATTTTGTGGGTTTTTTTTTAATCCAAAAGTCAATTCTTCAATTTCACATTTTTCTAGTTTATTAATGCAAGAAAATCAACTTAATCCTAAAAATCACTGGGAGGCAGTATATAATCATTCCTTTTATTGTGAGTTTAAAACTGAAAGCCATAAAATGGTTTCATGGTGTTTGATAGTCCCTTAATTAATGAAGAGATTGAAGAGATTGGAGCTTAAGAAGATCTATTTTATGTGTAAAAGTGACATAATTTTCCTCATGAAAAATTAAAAGCACTAGATATGTAAGATAAATTACATGCACATTTTAAGACCTTTATTGGTAAATATTTCCCCATTACTCTCCACATATTTACACCAATTACAAGCTTGATACTTATTTATGAGTTTCCATTTTCCTAAAATTTCACCAAAGCTACATATTAATTTTTAAAAATATATAATTTTATTTATATATTTTATTACCTGTTTAACTCTTGGTTTTATTTATTTATTTTTTTTTGGATTGGGATATTTGTACTTGTGATACAATATTCTACTCTATACTAATGATTTTGATTTGTTAATATTTTATATGAAGAATTTGCACCTATGTTCTAGGACAGTTTGGACTTCAGGTTTTTTTTTCATCCTTATGAATTTCTGATATCAAGATTATGCTGTCCTCGATAATAAGTCCTCTTTTATGATATTTGGAAGCAAAATCATGAACTTTGTGTTATTTTTCTTATGTGCATGGGAGAAGTCACCTGTGACCTAGATTCTACCAGTAACAGTTTACTATAGTCTTTCTATGATGTGACTATCTGTAGAGCTATTTTTACCTTCTGACTGCCCATTGTTAGAAATGCTTGTTCCTCAGTGCCGCAAAGAAATAGCACTTGAACATAAATTTAATTTTCTCAGCAAGGCAATTTTTACTTCTATAGAAGGGTGTGAGTCATGAGTGGAGTAATGGCGAGAGCACACCTGGATGGGGGAGGGGAAGGAGCTCTTATTCCTGACACAGGTAGCCCCTACTGCTGTGTCATTCCCCTGTTGGCGAGGGTTGGACTGCACAGTCTAAGCTAATTCTGACTGGCTATTTTAAAGAGAGCAAGGGTATGAGCCAGAGTGGTGGGGTGAGTAGTTTGGCAGGAAGGAAGGTTAGGGACAGGTAACCGAAGGTGACTTAGGTCAGAGCAGGTGACCAGGGGTGACTCAGGTCAAAGCAGGTGACAGGGATGAGTCAGGATGGAGCAGATGACCAGGGAACAGATGTGAACTACTGATTAGGACTGGTGGAAAAGTTGTTTAGTGAAACTAGAAGCAAGGGGTGTGAAGAGAACCAGGAAGTTAAAGTTTAAAATGGAGAATCAAAGAATAAGAGTGGGGAACATGCTGATGTACTGATTCTTTGAAGAGAAACTTGGGGTTCATTGTATTTAACAATCCTCCAACTTGAATTTTTGTAGTTTTTTCTCTTCAAAATTCCTTACCATGTCTTGGCTTAGTTGTTCTGCTTGATTCCCTAAAAGAATAAAGCTTCTCTGAATAAGGTGGAGGAGAGTGAAGGTAGGTTTTCATAAGTGCTGCCTCTATGAGTCTGTATACCAGCCCTCGGATGCATGGTATGACACAACACCCGACAAGAATAAGTATACCTACTACAACTGCAAAAGAAGGAAGATTTGAGGCTATGATTCCTTTCCATTTACTGAACCATTTTTCTAGCCACCTTGTAAAGGGATCATTTACCCCTGAGTTTTTGGCTACCTCATTGGACAGAGCAGTTAGACCTTGCAATGCCTTTGTTTTTACTTCTATTGGGGCGGTATTGTTTGAGATGAAGGTACAACATTGAGTTTTAATCATGACCCAAACTCTTCCTCTTTCTACTAATATCATATCTAAGACTATTCTTATTCCAAGCCATCTGGCTAGTAGCCCCTAATTGCTCAGCTATTCCTTTAACAGCATCTCTAGTGTAGTTAATAAACTGCTGTTGGTTGTAATACTTGTAATTTTTCCAATTTATATTTTTATTAACTGTCACTCACCAAAATATCTACCCATATCCTGCAGCTTTTTGATCTTCAGATTTCAATTTATCTGGTACTCTTCATGGGAGTACAATTGTATCTAAATAGACGTGTGCATCGAAAGACCCATAAGGGGCTTCTCTTGCTTTATGATGTTGTATTTTTCCTTCCTCTTGTTGATGAAATGCAAGAGTGGAAGGGATAGCCAATGAGACTAGAGCACAAAAGCCACTCCAGTTACTTGGCAGAGTGTCCAGTAAAGGTCCACCACAATACCACCACACATCTGCTCAGGATGAACAAGGGCTGACTGGTAAGCTCTTGAAAAGTCTTAAGTTCACTGCATCCCTTCAGATCTCCAAGGAATGCTACAAACTCCTTGTCATGAGAGATATGAAGTGAACTTAGTGTCAGGAGACAGAGACTGGACGGCCCTCAGGGCCTGACCTGCAGGGTGTTGAATTTTGGGATAGAGCAGAGAGCTTGGCATGACTTGCTACCCCAGGCTGTGGAATCCTGGAAAAGAGTTACCATACAGCCCTTGCATGGTCAACTGGAGGACCATCCTAGTGGAAAGGGGACAATCTGGGCCTCTGGTCCTGCCATGCACACAAGCATAACAATTGCTTTTTTTTTTTTTTTTTAATGTGCAGATGGAATATTTAATCCGTGCCAATCAGGCATTTGCATCTTGATATCCTGTTTCTATTGCTAAACTTTGTTTTAAATCATTTACTTCTACAATGTCTACTTTGGTCCTATCATTGGGTATGGGAGGGATGACAGTTTGATCAGAAGAAGGTCCAAACAGACAAGAGGGGGAAGGGGATGAAGAGGGTGAGGGATTAATAAAACACATTTCAAAAGACCCTATGAGGTATGTGCCAGCAAAGTTAGCTCCTCTGCAACAGAAGCAACCTAACGTGGAGTCAGGATCGGTAGAGGTAGAGGTAAGAATAGAGAGCCGCACTGGATTGCATTGGTACTGTTGATAATTAGAGGGAACACTTTCTTTGGTGAAACAGAGGTATGGTTTCAGAGAGGTGCAACCCTATGAGGAAGTCTGCCCTTGTTCCTCAGTTATCCAAAGGACATTGTCCCAGGAGGGACAGTGCCATCCTGGAAACTTGTCCTTGTTTAGTTTCCAAAATGTGAGAAACATGGGGGACTCAGTTTCCATTAAGCAAGGGTTACAGATATCAGAAATGACTTTGGAAGGACGGAGATATTTTTCTAAGGAGGCCAGTTGCCTTTGGTTTTGGAGATCCCTGCAAGGTATGGCGAGACAGGCATCAAATGTGATGGAGGAAAAGGTGACCTGGTTACATGAAGAATGAGATGGTCAGCAGTAGAGCAAGGAAAGAAGAAAGAGTAATAAAATAAATGAAGGAGGGTTAAACTTTTCTAAGCTTTAGTTTGATAGGGTTTTCCCCTGAGACTATGGCCCATGACTCTGGAGGGGCCAGCGCATTCTTGACTTGAGTGTGATGGGTCCATCCTCTCTCTGTTGTCCAGACTGCAGTTTCAGTAGTTAGGAGCACTAAGTAAGGTCCTTCCCAGGCTGGTTCGAGCTTTTCCTTTTTCCAGCTTTTGATGAGGACATGATCCGCAGGTTGATGGTGATGCACTGGCAACTCCTGTGCTAAGAGGCCTCTAGTTTTAAGAGCAAGTAGAAGATAGACCAAGTATATAATTTTTAAGAAACTGATCTTTTGTTTCGAAGGCAGGAATGTCAGCAGTAGAGTGTAAGTAAAGCAACCCATAGAGCATCTCATAAGGGGAAAGACCAATGTCTTTCCGTGGGGCAGTTCGGATTCTCAACAGGGCAATAGGAAGGCATTTGGTCCATGGTAACCGAGTCTCTAGAACTAATTTGGTTAAGTGGTTCTTAACAGTCTGATTCATTCTTTCTACTCTCCCTGATTAAGGTGGGTGCCAGGGAGTATGGTATTCCCATCTAATGTCTAATGTTTGGGATAGCTTTGGAATGATGTGTGCAGTGAAATGAGTTCCATTATCAGAGTCAGTATTTTCTATTAGTCCAAACCTGGGTACTCTATTTTCAATTAGGGCCTTGACTACATGATTGGCTGTTGCATTTGAAAAGGGTTAGCTTCAACCCAGTGAGTGAGGTTATCTATTATCACTAGTAAGTATTTTAGCTGACCTATTGGAAGCATTTCTGTGATGTCAACTTGGATACTTTGGAATGGCCTTAAGCCTGGATTCCTTCCCCCGGGGGTAATCTTTTCATAGTTTGTTAGTTTTCTTACATACTAAGCAACTATCTGTAACTTGTTTGGCCAGGGTACAAATTCCTATGTACCCATAAACTCTGAGAACTGCATCACACATGGCCTGGGGCCCCCAATGGGTCCCTTGACATAGCTGGAATAAGATTTCCCTCATAAGGGGTTTAGACAACATTTCTCTCTGGTCTGGCAATATCCATTTTCCTTCTGAATTCTCATTAGCACATATTTTTATTAGTTTTTATTTTTCAATGGAAGAGAAAATGGGGATTATGGTAAGAGGAGGAAGGTAGTAAGTTAAGTGGAAAATAGGCATTTTCTAGGATGCAGCAGCCTGTTTGACTATCTGATCTGCTAGGTAATTTCTTGGACTTTCAAAAAAAGGCTTTTCTGGTGTCCAGGAACATGGACAATAGCTATTTCTTCTGGCAACTGAAGATTATTCAATACTTGGGTGATTAGCTCCTTGTGAACAAGGTCTTGACCTTTACTATTAATGAGACCTTGTTCAGTCCAAATTTTTCCAAATGTATGAGCCACTCCAAAGGTGTACTTAAAATTGGTATAGATGTTTCCATCCTGGTTCTACAAGTGCGTTAAGGCTTGGCTGAGTGCAAACAGCTCAAAAGTTTGGGCAGACCGATTATTAGGCAATTTTCTTGACCCTTTCTGTAGAGTTTCTCCATCAATTACTGAATTCCCATTGTGTCTTTTCCCCTCAACCACCCAGGAAGAACCATCTATACACAAGTGTCATCCCATCCTAAAAGGAGTTCCTCCTACATCTGGTTGGGCATTTGTATGACAATCAATTAAGTCTACACATGTGTGTTCCCTCTTTAGATTGGGATCCCCCCTTAGGAAACCTGCTTGATTAAGCTCATTATCAGTGGTTAATGTTAAATCATCTTTTTCTAACAAAATAGCCTCATATTTTAAGATTGAGTCCATGAGCCACCTCCCTGCTTTCTGGTTTAAGATAGTTCTAACTTGGTGAAGTGTGCTTATTGTCAATTTTCCTCCAATGGTTAACTTTCTATTTTCTTTGACCAATACTGTTGTAACTGCAATATTGAGGCCATCCACAAGTAACTGGGTCTAAGACTTTTGAAAGGAAGGCCACCTCCTGTTGATGACCCCCATATTCTTGAGTAAGCACTCCCAAAGTTACTCCATTGTTCACATTCACAAAAAGGTGGAAAGGCTTCCCAAGGGAAGATAAGGCTAAAACGGGCAGTTACGAGTCTTTCAGCTCTTCAACCTGATCACCTTCCTCAGAAGTCCACAGGAGGTGGTCAGGCTTCTCCTGGGCAAGTTTTTGATATAACAGTTTACTGTGTAGTGCATATGAGTCAATCCGTAAGTGGCAATATCCAACTAACCCTAAATATTTCCTGAGTTCTTGTTTGAGGCAAGGGTGGGGACAGAATTCCCTCAACTCATTCCAGCCCTGTTCTGTGCTTGCCTGCACTTATTAAGTGGCCTAAATATCTAAGTTTGGGCTCTATGTACTGAAGCTTTCCTTTTGAGACTTGTAGCCCTTCAGATTGCAGATGGTTAAGAATATGTGTAGAGAAGTCAGTTACCTTCTTTATATCTTCACCAGATACAAGAAGATCATCCCATACTGGAGCAAGCATATTTGTTTTGGGATGACAACTTTTTCTAATACTTGTTCTAAAATTTGGCCAAAAAGATTAGGGGAGTCTGTGAACCCTTGGGGCAAGACTGTCCATCGATATTGTTGTTTCTGCCCTGAATGGGGATCCTCCCATGCAAAAGCGAATATATCTGGGCTATCTTCAGCCAGGGTACATGTCCAAAAAGCATCCTTTAAATCTATTGCAGTAAACCATTGATGATCATATGGAATCTTACTGAGAATAGAGTAAGAATTGGGGATGATGTGGTGGGTAGTCTCTCGGTTGAGAGCTCTAAGGTCCTGTACCAGCCGGTTGACCTGTCTGATTTCCTGACTGGCAGTATTGGGGTGTTATAAGGGGACATACAGGACTCAAGAAGCCCATTTTTAATAAGACCCTCAATTATAGGTTTCAACCCTATCCTACCCTCTAGGAGAATGGGGTATTGCTTGCTTCTTACTACTTCTCCAGGGGTTTTTAGCTTGATGTGGATTGGAGGGACTCAGAGTTTCCCTCGGTTCCCTTCTTCGAACCAGATGTTAGGATTAATATATCTTTCGTCTGCAGTGGTGAGTTGGTTTAATGAGGTGAGGAATCCTCTTGGGCTGACCTGTAGGCCTATGCCTAATTTTAACATGAGATGTCTCCCCAGTAAGTTAGTTCCTGCTTCAGGGATTAACAAAAACTGAATATGAGCTCATTGATCCTGGTATCTAACTTCTGTATTCTCTAAAATTCTTGCTTTAAACCCTTCTCCTTTTACCCCAGAGACTAATAGTTCTTCTGAAGAACAGGCAATATTAGAAGGAGTGAAGCAAACAGAGGAACAGACCACCCTGGGGTCCATTAAAAAGGTGACAGGCTCATGTTTAGGTCCCACTTCTAAATTTATCAAGGGCTCCTGGTGGAACTCAAGATAAAAGAGACAGAGCCCTTGACCCCCCTATTCTTCTTTAAAAGTCATGAGTGGAAGGGTTTCTCTCTCCTTTTTAAATTTGGGACATTGTCTCTTGAAGTGACCTGTTCTTCCACACTTGTAGCATGTATCCTGCCCTTCCTACCTCTTAGTTCTGGGATTATTTAAATTTGCTCCCCCATACCCTTTGGAGGGCCTGGTAAACAAGGGCCTTGGTCCTCTAGATGGAGATTTAGGTCCTCTAAAGGAGGGTTTGGAGCCTTTATGGTCTCTGGCCCCCTGGAAACTCTGCTTAGGAGTACATGAGTGTGGAGCCTTCTGCTGGAAGGTGGTTAACATAAGTTCTGTCTTTTGTTTCTGTTTTTCTTCATCCCTCCTTACATATACCTTCTGAACTTCTTTGAGAAGTTCACTTAGGGGATGGTCTTCCCAATTCTCTATTTTTTTGTAGTTTCCTTCTGGCCAACTTTCAGTGACAAATTGGTGTTTTAACATCCCTTGCCCAAGAGGGTCTTCTAAATTGCGGCCTGCATATTGCCTAATTTGCTCCTTCAGCCTGTCTAGGAATCTCGTGGATCCTTCATGTTTTTCCTGTTGTATATAAAATGCCTTAGAGAGATTTTGGGTTTGGGATGCTGACTTCTGAATTCATTTTACTATCATTCTCTCCAGTCCTGCAGGTTTTCCCAGTGAGTCAGGTTGTCCCACAGGGGATCTTGGGCAGGAAATTTTTGGTCTGCGCTAGGAAAGTTTGGACCGGGAGGATGCTCGTGTTCCCAAGCTACCATCACAGCCCCGTGAATCATACTCCTTTCCTCCTCTGAAAAGAGGATGCCCAAGATGGACATTAACTCCACCCAAATGTATAACTGAGGTCCTAAAAATTGTGCAATTTGATCTGTCACTCTGTAAGGGTCATCTGATAGTGACTTAGGCTCCTTTTTAAAATTCTGAACTCCTGAATTGGTTAAGGGAGCATTTACAAGCCAGTGGCTCCCTGCCTTGAGGCACCTTTTAAGGGGAAGAGGGTCAGAGCTGGCTCTTTAGGTGCAGTGGGAAATGGGAAATTCTGAATATCTTTTTTACATTATTCTACCTCACGCCGGAGAGTGTTATTTTAGAAAGGGGTATTTAGGCTGGGAGGGAGCAGGCTCATGGGATGGCAATTTCCAAGAGTTAGGGCTATAAGAAGGATGGATAATGTGAGCAGAGGAAGGATTTGGAATGGGATCTGAGGTGACAGTGGCTGCCTGAGGGGAAAGACTGGGGACACTGAGCAGGGGGAGATGACGTAGGGGATCCCATGCCTTGGAGTCTTTAGGCATGGGAACTGGCTCACCTGACTTTTCATTTGGAGGTGCCAGATTGGGTTCTTCCCTAGTTGTTTTTAAGGGAAAGAGGAGGACAAGTCCCTACCTCTCTCCAACAAAGAGCATAGTCCAGTTCCTCTTGAGAAACTGGACTTTTATCATTAATATGTTGAATTAGAAGCTGACACATTGCATCCTCATTCGACCCAAACTTTGGCCAGAAGATTGAGGGTTTGAGGGATGGGTTCCAAATAAAACAGCAATATTTTGTCATTTGTTGCTCTTTATGATTAGTCCTTTCATTATCCTTCCAGTATCTTAACATGAGACCTCGGGGACTATCAAGGGGAATATCTTTGTTACCATCTTTATCCTTCTTGCTCCCTGTCTTGCTTGGGGTATTTCCCATCTTTGGGGTGAAGCTCAATTTCCCTTACTGGAAATGTCTCACCTTTTGGGGTGAGGCTCAATTTGCCTTACCAGAAAAGTCTCACTTTTGGGGGTGAGGCTCAATTTCCCTGACACTTTCAACCTCCAAGATATCCTAACCAAGGAATGCTTCACTGACCCCATACCTGCCATGGTTTTCTTACCTTGGTCCCAACCACCAAAGAAGTACTTTGCCAGCTCCTGTGGCTTTTCCTTCCTTGGTCTGTGCACAGAGTCACCTGATCACTGCAGTATGTGAGGATCCTTTTCCCCAGGTCACCAGCCGGTTTCTTTCCACATTGCTGAGACTCTGGGTTTATTCATCACATCAGGTGGGTCTTAGTTCCTCACCCCTGAGGCCACTACAATGAGGCAGTGGGGTGCCTCCTCATGAGAGAGGATTGGAGACCACCCCCAGGGGAGAATGGGCTCCCCATATGGGCCACTAAACTGTTAGAAATGCTTGTTCCTCAGTGTCACAAAGAAATAGCCCTCAAACATAAATTTAATTTTCTCAGCAAGGCAATTTTTACTTCTATAGAAGGGTGCAACTCACAAATGGAGTAACGGTGAGAGCACACCTGGACAGGGGAGGGGAAGGAGTTCTTATTCCTGATACAGGTAGCCCCTACTGCTGTATCATTCCTCTATTTGCTAGGGTTGGACTGCACAGTCTAATTCCGACTGGCTATTTTAAAGAGAGCAAGGGTATGAGCCAGAGTGGCAGAGTGAGCAGTTTGGTGGGAAGGACAGTTAGGAACAGGTAACCAAAGATGACTTAGGTCAGAGCAGGTGACCAGGATGAGTCGGGATGGAGCAGGTGGCCAGGGAACAGATGTAAACTACTGATTAGGACTGGTGGAAAAGTTGTTTACTCAAACTAAAACAAGGGGCTGAAGAGAACCAGGAAATTAGACTTTAAAATGGAGAATCCAAGAATAAGAGAACTGAACATACTGACATAGTGATTCTTTGAAGAGGAACTTGGGGTTCACTATATTTAACACCATCTTTTAAATAATTTCTAGGTAAATTACAAATATTAGTACCCTCTGCTCTCAATTTTTCAGCATTCATTTTATTAAAGTTCTCTTTTTTCTTTTTTCTGTGTAAAAACATGCATACAAACAAATGCTGTTATCTGAAGTGTACATTTGCCAAGTATTTGCAAACATGTTTACCTCTACAATCCAAACTCCTATCAAGATATACATCATAACCATAACTTCAGAAAGTTTTCTCATATCTCCTCTGTGTAAATATCTACTATCACTCTCCAAAGGCAACTGCTCTTCTGATGAGTTTTCTGCCACAAATTAGCTTTGCTGTTGGAAAATCATATAAATTAGCTTTGCTGTTGGAAAATCATATAAATTAGCTTTGCTGTTAGAAAATCATATAAATAAAATCATGCAGAGGGCAGTCTTTTGTGCAAGGATCCTTCAGCTTAGCATGATGTTTTTGAGCTTCTTCCATGGTGGCTTTGTTACTGTTGCTGTTTTGAGTTGTTTCCATTGCATGCATGTATCAGTTTGTCATGTATTCTCATACTGAGGGACATCTGCAGTGTTACCAGTATTCTTCTATTATGAATAAAGCTACTGTGAAGATTGTTGTGTAAGTCTCTGTGTGGACTTATGTATTTTATTCATATAATTATGTTTTGGATCTCCCCAATTATTCCTAGCTTTTGCATGGATTTGAATACTTGCTCCATATACAGTGATTTAACTCTGGTAATTAGTGGGAGAAGGGAAGGAATGTGGTTCCAGGGGAGGTGTTACCTGTTTTCTGTGCCTGTGAAATAAGCTTTCTTTTTGGAAGTTAGTTGCTAATTGGAGCACTCACCTACCTGTTAATCCTTCCTGGCTGTCCCCAGTGCTTTAAACTTAGCATAAATGGGCCAGACAACCACTGCCTGGTTTACGCAAAGGAGAAATAACCAAACCAGCTATTCTAAATTTCTTTCCAGTTAATCACATGGGGAAGAGCCTGGGTACCCTTTCTCCCTTCCACATCCATGAATCTTACTTAGCTGGAAGTTTTCTAGAACCTCTCTTCTTCCCATAGATTTCTGCTACCTATCTTTTGAGCAGTGATTAGTTCCCAGTAGGTCTTGCTTTGTAAGTGATTCCATCCATTAAAAAAAAAAATCTAAGACCTTGTTTTTACTTTGAAGAAATACATTTGGGAACATAATTGCTTATGTTTTGCTTCAGTAAGGGAGGTTACAGAAACATAGATGAATATGAATAAACAAGAAATAAAGTCCTTATTCTATATTTGTGGGAACTTTAAAAAGTTTTTAAAAGTTTTAGTAGGTCCTCCAGTTGTTAAGCTGAGAGTTGGGCATCCTCCAATCATATTTTTTAAACTGTTCACCTAAAATATACTAAAGTATTGCAAAAAGTTTTTTCATTGTTTTACTTTTTAGATAATTCTTTGCTTATTTTTGTTTGTTTCTTTTGCTTTGATGTTGTTGTTTATAAATGTTGCTTAGTTTTAGCGTCAGAATAACTATGAGCAGGCATTTTTGAGAGCAGTTAGCAATTTTAAACTATCTACCACTCTATTTCCTCAGATACAGTCAGTTTCACATAGAACTCCAAATATGTAAATTCTACTTTCAGAAAGCAATAGACTCCTGTATTCCCTTATCATTACAAACATGTTAAAGTTTTAGACAATTTTGGGGAGAACCAAAATATCACAAGCAAAAAATATCACAACTGCTACAGAGATGACCCACATATGCTTATAAATACAAGACATATGGGGGCAGAATCAGCCTTTTAAGAATCTGTGTGTGCCAGAGAGAAACCTTTCACTTCAGGCACATACAGGATAAAAGCGTGAATCTTTAAACAAAATGATGGTGAAGCTGTGCTTTACATGCTATATTACTGCATTATAAGAAAATGCGCATTCTAAAAACAATGAAATTTCAGAGGGAATTGATGCAGGGCAGGTAAACCCCCGAACTGGGCTCTTCCTGGGACAATTCTCAGTTTCACCCAGGAAAGGATTCCAGGGCAAGCTGGTGGTGTCAAACAGCTACTTGTATTGAAGTGACAGTGCACAGAAGCAGCAGAGGGACTTCTCCTTGCAGAGCAGGGCTACCCCACAGGCAGTGTCCCAGAGTAATAGCTCAGAGACTATTCTGCACTCATTTTTACCCACCTTTAATCATATGCAAATTAAAGGGCAGATTATGCAGAAATGTCTAGAAACAGAGTGATAACTTCCAGGTTGTTAGGTCAGTGCCATGGAAATGGGCGGTAACCTCTGGGTGTTGCCATGGCAATGGTAAACACATGGCATATTGGTGAGCATGTCTTATGGAGAGCTGCTTTAACCTCTTCCCTGTTTTAGCTAGTCCTCAATCTGGTCCAGTGTCAAGCCTCACCTCCAGAGTCAAACTCACCTCCTATCGCAATCAAGAGAAAAATTTATTAACATGTACCATTTATATCTATAAGAGCTCTCAGAGATGAGTAACTCAAAGGCGTAGTTAGGACTTGGGTTGATATAACATCTTAGCAAAAGAACAGGGCATTTTTGGGAAACAGATAAGACAAAGTGAAAACACATTGAGTTTCTAGTGTGGCAAGTTGGAGGAAGGCACATATATCGGGAAACAAGTGGCAGATGAGGGCTGATCAGTAAAGCTTGTTATGTGGATTCCTGTGATGCCATCTCCAGGCTGAGTCTAGAGTGATCTCCAGGAACTAACTTCTATCCTTCCCAGCAGGACACTGATACTTTATAAATTTATGTGCTTATTTTAGGCAAATAGAGGGAAGGCAGAGAGTTTTTTGTTTATCTGCTCATTCTCAGCCATCTTCAGGTCAAAATAATCTTTATGCCAAAGTAGCATATTTTGGGGTGACATATTCTTCAATCCTTTACTTGACCCTAAGGCCTCCTAAGGAGTCTCATCAAGTTTGTCTCTTGCCTCTTGCCTAAGAAAGTGGGGAGCACAGCCATTGGCTCTTATACTCCATGAATCAATGAGGGCTCCACTGGGCATAACAGCCCTGCATATTTAGGCTGAGCATGTCTAAAGGTAGTTCCTATGGGTACCCCAGTGGGAGGAAGTGAGAGCTGCACTACATGGGGCCATGGCCTGCCCCTGTCAGTTCCACCAGTGCAAAGCTCAGCAAAACCTGCTGCAATTGGTCAGTGGAGCAGAGGCCAGCACAAGGAGAGGCCAAGGGGATATGAAGTGCTACACAGAAGATATTAGATGCACTTTTATTCATAGATCTGAAGAGAAAAATCAGTTACCACCTCCATGGGTGCTGAAAAGGCATTTGAAAAGTTTCAAGTTATGATACTCTTGATAAAAAAAAAACTCAATAAAATATCTTAAATACACATACATATGCATGCACCCTTGAGAGCAAAGATTTGTCATAGATTTAACATACATGTCCAGCAAAATGGTGGATTTATAACTACTGAAGCCATGAAATAGATAAACCACCCCTGATACCAATAAGATTAACTCTAATGACAATATCATCGAATATATTATCCAAGAGAAATAACAGAGGCATAATTATTAGGAATAAATAGATAAAACTATTATTATTTTTTATAATATGGCTATACTCTGAGAGACACAAAAATAACCAATAATCTAGAAACAAGAGAATACAAAAGATAGTAAAATATGAATACACATATATCAACATATAAATATATCAATAGAAATTATACTTAACACTTTGGAATACATAATGAAAGAAAAACAGCAATAAAATAAAAACAAATAGAAATATACTTAATAAAAATGTGCACAACTATATGAAAAAAGCATTTGACACTCTTGGAACCTAAAAGTTGACCTACACACAGGGAAACACATATCTGTTCTTGAATAGGCATTCTCAGTATTTTATTAAATGATAATTCTTAATTACGTTTATAAATATAAACCACTATAAATTGAAATATCAACAGTTTTATCGCTTGGAACTAGACAAGTAGAATCTAAAAGTCCTATGAAATGAAAACAAGATGCATGCAACATAAAAGTGAACGAAGTGAAAAATAGTGAATGAAGTTACTATCCTACTATCTCCTATGACAGTACAATGTATCATGAAGTCTCTAACAGTTTGGCCCTCTTCCATGAATACACAGATGAAGCTATGAAACCAAATATACTGAAAACTATTGAAGTAAACTTGAATACAGTATTTTAGAATGTAGTAAAAGTGCTTTCTCAACAAAGGAGAAGAAGAAAGTGGATTTAGTTCGAGTGTCTGTATACCCCTCACCAGTTTCTGTTTCTCTTAATGCCATCATCCCACATTACTGTGGTACAGTCATCAAAACCGATGAATCAACATTGGTATATTTCTATTAATGGAACTCCAGACTTTATTTAGATTTCACCAATTTTTCCACTAATATCCTTTCTGTTCAAAAATACATTTCTGGCTACCACACTGCATTGAGTCATCCTATCTGCTTAGTCTTACCTGATTTGTTATAGTGTCAGTCTTCTTGTTTTTCTTTTTTTTTAAAAAAAAAAAAACAATTTGGAGGGATATTGGCTAGGTCTATAGAATTTTCCTCCATTCACGTGTGCCTGATGCCTTTCTCATAATGAGACAGGAGTTTTGCAGCAGGAGACCTCAGAGCTGAAGTCCCTCTGATCACGTGGTATCAAGTTTACAATTTCTCTATTGTAAAGTCAGTGTTTCCCTCGCCATACTGCATTCTTTAAAAGTAAGTCACCAAGTATGAGCCACATTCAAAGGAGGGGATTTGAACTCCACCTCCTAGAGGGAGTTGTTTTAACAATATGATTTAGAATTCTTTTGTAAGGAAGGGTTGTGTTTTTCCTCCAGTTATTTATTGATCTTTTATTTATATCAGCAGGAACTTCATTTCATGCAATGGGATATCCACCTGACATAGAAAAATAAGACCAGATCAAAATGTATACTCTAACTCATACAAAGGTTTAAATGTAAAAATGAAAATTTACCGTAAGTTAATATGGGCTAGTTCTTGTATAATGGCAAAGTGGCAAAGGCTTTTTGAAGTATTAAAAATGTAAATGGTGTTTAAAAAAATGTATAATTTTGGCTGGCCACAGTGGCTCACACCTATAATCCTAGCACTTTGGGAGGCCAAGGCAGGCTGATTGCCTGAGCTCAGGAGTTCACAACCAGCCTGGACAACATGGTGAAACCTCATCTCTATTAAAATACAAAAAATTAGCTAGGCATGCTGGTAGGCATCTGCAGTCCCAGCTACTTGGGAGGCTGAAGCAGGAGAACTGCTTGAGCCTGCGAGGCAGAGGTTGCAGTGAGCCGAGATTGTGCCATTGCACTCCAGCCACCTGGGTGACAGATTGAGACTCTATCTCAAAAAAAAAAAAAAAAGAAAGAAAGAAAGAAAGAAAAAGAAAAAGTGTAATTTCACAATATACAAAAAAGATTAAGAAGCTAGGATTGACAAAAATACCATATGCAAAGTCTAAAACCATAGTACAAGCTAGGGATATATATGCACCAGCTTTATACATAAATGTCTCATCTTCTTAATGTATATTAATGCCTTTTAGATACAAAGTGAAAGAGAAAAATATTATAGAAAAAATGGCAATAAGCCTAAGCAAATATTTTACAGAGAAAATGTTGCTTAAATGTATGAAAATTTGCTTATATTCTGGATGTCAGAAATCCCTATTGAAACTACAGTGAGCTCTTATTTTCCAACTATTGAATTAACTAAAATTGAAAATTTGACAATGGACACTGTTATCAAGGGTCCAGAGAAGTAAGCACTCTCCTGCATTTGCGTTAGGAGTGCAAATTTTTCTACAGCATATGTGAAGAAATTCATTAATATGAATGGAAATAGGCTGGGCAATACTGCTTCACACCTGGAATCCCAGCACTTTGGAGACAAGGCAGGTGGATCAACTGAGGTCAGGAGTTCAGGACTAGTCTGGCCTACATGTTGAAACCCCGTCTCTACTAAAAATACAAAAATTAGCTGGGTGTGGTGGTGCATGCCTATAATCTCAGCTACTTGGGAGGCTGAGGCAGGAGAATTGTTTGAACCCGGGAGGCAGAGGTTGCAGCGAGCCAGGCTTGCACCACTATACTCCAGCCTGGGTGACAGAGCAAGACACTGTCTCAAAGGAAAAAATGAAAAATGAAATAAAGAATGTTTAACCTTCAGCGCAATGATCCCTCTTCTAGGAATTTATTCTACAGACATACATTTACAAATACAAAGGCAACTACTAAACAAGTTTGACTAATGCAGCATTTCTGTTATTAAAAAATAAAGGATTTATGATAACACAATTCTGATATATTTTATAATTCATACAAAAAATACAGTTCATAAACCATAATACAAAGTAGGTTTTATGTCAAGCTTGTTAATATTTCATTTTAGTTTCTGTAATTTCACTGACTTTTTTGCCAGCCTTATCTATTGAGAACTGAGAGAGCTTTGTGTAAATCTCTTGCTAAACTAATGGTTTATGCTTCTAGGGGATGGAAATGCAATAGATTTTTTAAATACTTCAGTGACTACTAAATTATCTTATTAGTTTAAAAACCTGTGAGATATTTTGAATTTCTATATACTAACATGCAATGTGTTTTCTATCTTTCTTACTGATTTTCATCATTTTATGAGAAGAAGCTTTTGTGATGGTTAACTTTATGTGAAAACTTGGCAAGGCCACATGCCCAGTTGTTTGGTCAAGCACTGGTCCAGATGTTGCCGTGAAGGTATTTTTAAAATGTGATTAACACTTAAAAATGAGTTGACTTTAAACAAAGCAGATTCTCTTCCATAACACAGATAAGCCTTTAGTTGAAGTCCTTAGCAGACTGACATTTCCCGCAAAAGAAGGAATTCAACCTCCGGACCGCAACATAGAAATCCCACCTGAGTTTCCATTCTTAGGACTTGAGAGCACATCATTTCTTACCTGAATTTCCAATCTGCTGGTTTGCCCTGGGGATTTCAGATTTGCCGCCTCACATTCACATGAGCTCATACATCTGTGTGTGTGTGTGTGTGTGTGTGTGTGTGTGTGATAAGAGACTAATACTAATACAGTCCTCTTGACCTTTCTAATTTAAAGGAAATGGTTGAAACCTTTTATTAAAAATTAATTTGCAATCATATTCTTACATTGTTTTCTATTTTGAAACATTCCATTAGTCCCTTCCTAAGGCGATATTTTGTTTCAATATCATCTTTGAAGGATTAAATGGAGGTGTTTTAGTTTAGAAAAGCACTGAGATTCTTAGTATCATAACTTTCTTTGCAGAATCCAGTAAGATATTAATGAATCTGAAGATATATATTTTACTCCTATTTTTCTTTGGTTTTTCATATTATTTTTCTTATCATTTTGTATAAGGTGAGGGGTTTTGCCTGGGCTAGAACAAAGTGATTTCCAGCTAATATTGAACGTGGTAAAATTCAACTGTGTCAAGAAGACTTAGCCATAACTTCCCTTCAAACTAAATACATAATAAAATAACAAACACCTGATTCATAAATTCTGATTGCTGGCAATATTGAAATGATTTCTGGAATACATTTATTATATCCTTCTAGATTTTTTTAAGTGAGAACATTATAGAAATATAATTTAAATGGCCTATGTGTGCTGTCTATCAAAATAGAAACTTAAATGGTTTGTGTGTTGCATATAGTATATTTCCATTATACAGAGGCCCATTAAATATATTTCAAAGACTACTTAATGTTATTTATAAATGTTAATATTTTTCCATCCCTCATGATGCTAAGTGTCATAAAGGTGGCAAAGAACGAAGTTTATAAAAATATTTTAAAACTTTGTCCTTCCCCACTTACAATGCAGTTGACTTCTTTAATTGCTCTTATTCTACATAGTTTGATCCTATGTTATCTTCTGTACTTTGCCTTCTACTGAAATTACCTGAATGTGTAATTACTTATTTTAAAAATGTTGTAAGAATGGTTTTCTGAAAGTAACTAGTGGAAAAATTTTCTTTGTCACATTTGAAGTTGCTTTTGCAAATGTGTTTATAATTCACATGTCTACTAAAATCTTTTTAAATGGTTTAATTTTTAATTTGATATTATACAAAATCATTCTCCTTCTTGTAATCATGATCACCAACATTATATCTCATCTCTAATGAGTATTTGTATACTAAGGAGTTTGTGCACTCCTTTATTGCAAGTTCACTTTTAATTTACAAAACAATTTTCTATAAATTAGGCACTGCTGTCATTCCAGTTATCAGAGGAAAAAACTGAAGCCCAGGGCCTAGGCAAATTGTTCACTATCGAGGGTTTGTAAGTGGTGAGAGAGATCTGAGTCCAGTTATCTGATTTATAGACCAAGCTTTTAGCCACGGCATTACACAGTCTGTCAAAATGCCTGGTCCTTGCCAACACCAAATCCTCATTCAAATGTCTGTTGGTCAATCAAATTCTAGGAGCATCAGTGTGTGGGTCTGTTAGTTTTGCTATAAACTGTCATCATGTTAACCTTACTCTTTTTCTTAGGAACAAAACAAAATGTTTATTTAAAAGATAGTGGCTGATATATAATTTTTTTAATAAAAGAGGTCAAAATAATGAATAAGCTGAAATTTCGGGCCATGAAATTTTCAGTATCAAGGAAGTTTAGCCTTGAGATAGAAACCAAGACTGAAAGAGATGGAGAGAAGCTTGGAAGGGTGGCCAATCAGCCCATTAGGGAAGGAGGAATTGGCTGCAATAAGCAGTTTTCTGTAACCATAATCAGCATCCAGGATAAACTGATTCTTTGTTGTGAATGCCTGTGGTATTCCTTCATAGTCTTAGAAACACAGTTCATTTCAGCAGTCATATCACTATATTATTTTACTAGCATTTATTTGTTATTTCACTTGTATCAAATATTTTACTATTGAAATCCATTGTAAAGTTCTATCACAGAGTGCCAAAAGCAAAGAATAAAAAAGGATGAATGATAATAACACCATAGGAGCAAAATCTGTAGAATTGTTTTAAAAACACTTGTAAACAGGACTAGAAGACGTATTTAGGGAACACATTTAGGAAGTTATGCCAATGTGTTAGGATGATGGTGTAGTGAGGTTTAATTCCCTGGATTCCATCACATCTGGTCTGCTATAGATACCTCGCTTCATTCACTCTTCCTATCCTGTATTTTTAAGTTTTTATTTTCCTGGCTCCTTTACATCAGCATTTAAATAAGGTCAACATTATTTGATCCTAAAATCAACAACAGCCAGAATTTTGAACCCTGCAATTACTTCTAACTTCCCCCTTAGCTCTCCAAACCCATTCATAGCAAATCTTTTGAGAAAGTTATTTGCACGTATTTCACCATTATTATTTTTTTTACCTCCCATTCATGTCTGTTCCCATTATAACCTAAATTTTCTCCAACACTGTACTGCTTTCTGCCATCATACACAGTGATATCAAATGCCGTTGAGAAATGTTACAGCAATTATATTTCTTGATGTTGAATTATGTGTTTCTCCTGCATTTATCCTTCTTAATCACTCTTTTCTTTTAAAAATATTATCTGGCATTGCTTTTCATGACATCACACTCTTACAGTTCTCATTCCTTCTCTCACTCTGCGCCTTAAACTGATTTATGTGTTTCTCTCCTAGATTATTGCAGCACACTGTCTTCATAAGTACAGTAATAATTCTCTTTAGATATGACCCAGGTATCCTTTCCAAGTATAAATATGAGTATGTATTTCTTATACATAAAACACTTTACTGAAAAGTCTGAATAAAAATATTGGATGACTTCTTTCTTGCTTAATTACATTGATTAAGAACCTTTAATTAATTTATTTTTAAACATTTCTAAAATCTTAAGAAAATTCTTTTCACTTCATTTAGATTCAGTTCTCTCATGTGCAAGATGAGGAATTTAGATTAGATTCGGGGTTTTGAAGTCTGACTTCTCAAATGTAATGAATTAGGGAATGAAATTTAACTTCAGTATTTCAAAAAGTCAAATAGATATTGCATATCTATTTCCCAGTAATTGGTTCAAACTGGAACATATGTTTTAATTTCTGTTTATATCATGTTAAACACAATAATATAACATGTTAAAAATGTTACATATGTTAAATATGATATCTGATTAAAATGTTCAGGTATCTGATGAATATAAATTTTGAAATCTTATAATTTGTTAATACTTGTTAGGCTATTTTGGTATACATACTATTTTCAAAAGAAAAAGTCAATGGAAAAAAAAAGCTGTGTGATAGTTGAAAGTGAAAAATAAAATTATTTCTGTTCTGTGAGGCTTTCTAGGTACAAATACTATAATTCTAAACTCATAAATGAGTTAACATCATCAAAATTCAAGAAAATTAATAGAAGACTTTCATGCCACTCAAATGACAGCGAAAATGTCCCTGCACCTTTCTCAATGTTTGTTAATGGGCACTACTTTGCTTACCAGAAGTAACTATGACAGAGCTAGGTATTTAGAGGAAGACATACGTGGATGAAGATAAATTAAAATCATTAGATATTTATTTTAGTGATATGTTGACAGTCTGATAAAAATGATAAAATTAAGGATGTCTTCTATGTAGTAAAGCATTAGCTAGCCTTTGATGTCAGTTCCTGCAAGGGAACTTCTAAACCTTGGGATTTCAAGAGTGACAGGAGTACCTTTGTACTCATGGAAAAATCCTGGACCACAGTTGACAGGTTATGGTAATAAGATGACTCATGACCAGGACTGAGACTGGTTACTGCAATGGTCTCAGGGTGGAGTCGGGCCACACCAGAAAGACCAATCATGTGACTGGAGGGTTGGGACTTTGATCCCTGTGAGGGGTATCAGCCTGGATTCTGGGGAGGTGAAAGCACTGGAGTTTGAGTTCAACCACAAGGGGAATGATCCAATCAACCGTGTCAACACAATAAGACCCGATTATAAATGCTGTACACTGGAGCTCACATGAGTGTCCTGGCCTGGTGTACTACATGTGAGCATTGCCATGCACCAATGCCAGGAGGGCAATGCATGACTGAGGACACAGAAGATCCATATTTAGAACCCTCCTAGTCTCAGGTTCTACCCTATGGGTTTCTTCCTTTGACTACTTATGATTTATATCTTCCTGCTGATATAAAATTGTAAGTATAAGTACAGTACTTTCTGAAGTTCTGTGAGTCATTTTATTAAACTACCAAAATTCAAGACGTTTATGAAGATCTTACCATTTGTAGTCAGCTGGCCTGAAGTGAAGGTGGGCCTGGAGACCCCTGAAATTGTAGCTGGGGTCAGAATCTTAGGTATATTTGGCAGTTTGGATGACTGTGAATTTTAAGTTCAAGATTGGCTAAATTCTGTTAGGGTCCTTGATCAGATATTAAGGTATTAACTCCTAGTGCACTCCTGGGTGACTCAAATGATAGAGCTGATAAAAGTAAGCACAGTAAAACTTGCGTTTCTGAAAATTAGTAGGACTGTAATTTTTAAGCTAATTCAGTGTTATGGGAAAAGAGAAATGTCTGGTTAATACAACCCAAAACAGAAAGCTTAAGCTAGGTCAGCTTTTACAATCTTTTCTTCTATTAAAAAAGAAATCAAAGTGGAAAATTTAATACTAATTTCAGTAGTGGTGAAAAGTTAATTTAATAAAATTTAATGATCTTGAATTCAGGGTTAAAACAAAGATTTTCAAAAAAATAGAAAAAAATTTTTATTGATAAGCTGCATCAATTAAATACCTACTAGTAGTGTCAAATTTCTCGTTGAAATATTGAGCATTCTCTTCCCAAATCAAAACATTATACAGATGTTTACTTTCACCACTTTTGCTAAACATTGAACTGGTCATCGCAGCTGATGTAGTAAGGCGGGGAAAAAGTAAAAGGCATAAACATGAGAAAAAGAAGAAAGCTGCAGAAGATATGATTTGGTAGTTGCAAAATCCATAGGAATGGTCAAATTCCCAATGCAAATTACTACATGTAAATGTGATACAATGACAATATGAAAACATTGTATGTCTATACTCTAGCGACAGTTGGAAAATGAAATTTTAAAATACATCTTAACGATACATCAGACATACCAAATACCTTAGAATAAATTAGACAAAACTTGTTTACAACCTATACATTGGAAATGAAATAAGTAATTGCTAAGAATTTTTAAAAATACCTAAATAAATGGTTTTGTCATGTTTGTAATTTGTAGGAGTGAATATTGTACAGATATCAATTATCTACAAATGATTTTATAAAGTTTAGGTAAGCCAAAACAAAATTCAAAAAAAAAATTCATCAAAAGTACAAATGTGATACTGTGCTGTATATGAAAATGCAAAGACCTGGAACAGTCAAGACATTCTTAAAGAATAAATTTGAAAGATCACTAATTTCAAAAATTAAAATAATGTAACAGTAATCATAATATTAATATCAAGATAGACAAGAAGATCAATGGAAGACAATAGAACCAATATAGATCCACACATATGAAGTCCATCG
Organism: Rhinopithecus roxellana; assembly: GCF_007565055.1. Taxonomy (NCBI): domain Eukaryota; kingdom Metazoa; phylum Chordata; class Mammalia; order Primates; family Cercopithecidae; genus Rhinopithecus; species Rhinopithecus roxellana. The sequence goes on from NC_044557.1 coordinate 43,570,217, forward strand.
ACTTTCAACAAATGCATTCATGTAATTACAGAAGGAAAGGAAATCACTTCAGCAGACAGTGCAAGAAGAGCTAGAAATCCATATGTGAAGAAATTAACCCTGGCCCTAACCTCATAGCTGTATAAAAATTTATTCAAGATGAATCATAGGACTTAAATGCAGGACTTAGAGAAAATATTATGTGAGAATACCTTTGATATTCTTGAGAGTTAGCAAATAATTAAGACACACAGAGTACTAATTATGGAAGAAAAGATGACAAACTGGACTTCTTCAAAATGATAAAAGCAGCTTTTCCTTATCAAATAATATCACTAAGAGAATAACAAGGCAAATTATTACCCGGGAGGAAATATTTTCAATAGTGATACCTAAACAAGAATATACATATATATCCAGCAAACTGATAATAAAAGGACACACATTCAATTAAAACTTGACAAACCTTCAAGCAGACATAGTGAAGGTGCTCAACATTATTGTTCATCAAATAAAAAGTAAAACAAAAATGCAGTTACTCATTAGCTAAAAATGGCCAAATGAAAAAGATTGACATAGACAATATCAATTGTCTATGTCAAAATGTTGGTGAGGATAAAGAGCAACCAGAAACCCTCCTCAAGTTTTCATGCAAATGTAAGCTCTTGTAAGTCCTTTGGAAAACCCTGGAAGATTTTAAATTTCCCTCTAATCCAATAATTCTACACTGAGTTCTTCACCCAAGAAAAATAAGAGTATAAGCCTACAAAAAGACTTGTGATTTGTACACAAATGTCCACAGATCTTTTTTCATTATATCTTTTTTTTCTTTTTTTTGAAATGGAGTCTTGCTCTTATCACCCAGGCTGGAGTGCAATGGCACAATCTTGGCTCACTGCAACCTCTAGCTCCCAGGTTCAAGTGACTCTCCTGCCTCAGCCTCCTGAGTAGCTAGGATTACAGATACCTACCACCATGCCTGGCTAATTTTTGTACTTTTAGTAGAGACGGAGTTTTGCCATGTTGGCCAGGCTGGTCTCAAACTCCTGACCTCAGGTGATCCACCTGCCTTAGCCTCCCAAAGTGCTAGGATTAAAGGCATAAGCCACTGCACTTGGCCACCTTTATCATTATATCTTAAACTGAAAACAGTTCATATATTCATTGTATTAGTTCATTCTCATGCAGCTGTGAAGAAATACCCAAGATTGGGTAATTTATTAAAGAAAAAAGATTTAATTGATTCACAGTTCTGCATTGCTGTGGAGGCCTCAGGAAAGCTTGCAATCATGGCAGAAGACACTTCCTCACAGGTGGCAGGGGAGAATGACTGCCAAGTGAAGGGGAAAGCCTGTATAAAACCATCAGATCTCATGAAAACTAACTCACTGTTACCAGAATAGGATGGGAAAAACTATCCCCATGATTCATTTATCTCCACCTCGTCCCTCCCATGACACGTGGGTATTATGGGAACTACAATGCAATATGAGATTTGAGTGGGGACAGAGTCAAACCATATCGTTCTTCCCTGACTCCTCCCAAATCTCATATCCTTACAATTTAAAACACAATTATGTCCTCCCAACAGTTCCCCAAGTCTTAACTCAGCATTAACTCAAAATCCAAGTCCAAATTCTCATCTGGGTGGGACAAGGAAAGTTCCTTCCACTTATGAACCTGCAAAATCAAAAGCAAGTTGGTTACTTCCTAGATAAAATGGGATACAGGCATTAGATAAGTATACCCATTCCAAATAAGAGAAATTGGCTAAGACAAAGGGGCTACTGGACCCATGCAAGTCCAAAATCTAATAGGGCAGTCATTAAATCTTAAAGCTCGAAAATGATCTTTGACTTCATGTTTCACATCCAGGTTATGTTGATGCAAAAGGTAGGCTCACATGGTGTTGGGCAGCTCTGCCCCTATGGCTTTGCGTGGTACAGCCCCCCTCTCAGATGATTTTATAAGGCTAGCATTGAGTGTATGTGGCTTTACCAGGAACAAGGTGCAAGATGTTGGTGGACCTACCATTCTGAGGTTTGGAGGACAGTGGCTCTCTTTTCACAGTTCTACTAGGCAGTCCCCAGTGGGTACTCTGTGTCGGGGATTCAACCCAACATTTTCCTTCTGCACTTTCCTAGCAGAGGTTCTCCATGAGGGCTCTGCCCCTGCAAAAACTTCTGCCTGGACATCCAGATATTTCCATACATCCTCTGAAATCTAGGTGGAGATTCTCAAACCTCCATTTTTGACTTTTGTGCATCCAGAGGCTCAATACCATGGGTAAGCCACCAAGGCTTGGGGCTTACACCCTCTGAAGCAATGACCTGAGCTCTATGTTGGCCCTTTTGAGCCACAGTTGGGACTCAGGGTACCATGTCCCAAGGCTGCATAGAGCAGGGGAGCCTGGGCCCAGCCTACCCAACCAGTTTTTCTTCCTAGAGCTCTGGGCCTGTGATGGGAGGATCTGCCTTGAAGGAGAGATTTTCTCCATTGCCTTGGCAATTACCATTTGGCTTTTGTTACTTATGCAAATTTCTGCAGCCTGGTTGAATTTCTCCTTTCTTCTTTTTTATCACATCTCAAGTGGCAAATTTTCTAAATTTTTATATTTTGTTTCCCTTTTAAATGTAAGTTTTAATTACAAACCATGTCTTTATGAATACATAAAACCAAATGCTTTTAACAGCACTCAGGTTACCTCATGAATGCTTTGCTGCTTAGAAATTTCTTCCACCTGGTACCCTAAATCATCTCTCTCAAGTTTAAAGTTCCACAGATCTGTAGGGCAGGGGCAAAATGCCACCAGTCTCTTTGCTAAAACATGGCAACAAGTTAATAGAAAGCCCTCCAGCTTTTACTGCTCCCTGTGCTGGTTAGAATCCAGCTTCTCACCCACCTCCCAATGAAGCAGAGCAGCAGGCTGCATTCCTGCTGGCACGCTCTGGAGACACTCTATCTGCATCTTTGCCTCCAGTGAACATATATGAACTTTTTGAAGCTCTGCAAGTACACAAGGAAGTCATCCCTACACATACTGTCTATACCCTTAACATTGAAAGGATCATCATGAAACTCTGGCATCCAAATCATGAAGAGCTGAAGAAAAAGTTCACCGCCAGTGCTTGGCAGCCAAGGAGAGGCTTTTGCTGTGCTAAATTAGGATTTGAGGGTGTGGGACCCTCACCATATTCATTGATTACTGAAAATTGAATTTTGGGGGTCTATGTTTCAAGGCTGAAGTGTATAGTGTATATATAACCTTTCCGTTGGAAATGTGACAGTGAGTACATTTTGTGTTGCTATTGTAAAGCCATTAATATAAATCTTTGGTAATGATCTATATCTCTACATGTATGTGGTCCTCGTTGTGGGAGCAGGCACTAATGAAATCCTGTGCCTGGAATGGAGATATTTAGGTACCTTGAGGCTTAGTATCCTGTGGTCTTCATGTAAGATAGATGACATCCTAGAACAAAGAAGGTATTACAACTTAGTCCCCCTGATCAGCAGGATATCTGTGTTCAGTGACATTGTACATTCTGTATCTAGAAGTCCAAAAGTTCTATCTTTCTCTTAAAGAATGTGCTCTTGCATTTTGGTTGAAATAACCTACACAGTGTTAAAAATCAGATATGTCCATTATTGATCAGTTTAATTTTTAATAGCTGTAGGTAGCCCTGAAAAATTTATCACTATAACTCCACAGGAAATATGATTTGGAAGTGTTCTGTTACTAAACAAAATAAATTCCCTTTTCATTTAAAACCAAAATCAAAACAAAACTCTTGGAATGCAATTAATTAACTCTATGTCTTCCCATGACTCAAGTTTTGTTAGAATTAATATGCCCAAAGACTTTGATTGGCAGATTTTTTGGTTAATTATTCATATAGAATGTATTTTAAGAAATCTATACAAATTGGATATATGTTTGATAATTACCCTATTTCTAGGAGGTACCTATTTCTACCCTTTCAAGTGATAAAGTGAAAATAATTTACATTCGACAGTGTTACTGATAGCAAACCTAAGTTTTTTTTAAAGAGATATGTTGCTTTTTACTTAAGGGACAGTATTGATAGATAAATTAGTATATATATATATATATATATATATATATATAGGTTTGTATAGGTCTAAATAATGGCTGTATACATATGTATATATGATTCACATATCTGGATCTGTGTATTTGATTTTGTCCTTTAAATGTGACAAAACTTTTGGGAGAAAAAAAGATTTAATTATCAGAGTAAATAGGCAACCTACAGAATGGGAGAAAATATTTGTAAATTATGCATCTAATAAAGGACCAATATCAAGAATCTACAGGGAACTCAAGCAAGGAAAAAAATCCCATCAAAAAGTGAGCAAATGACATGAACAGACATTTCTAAAAAGAAGATATACAAATAGCCAACAAACACATTTTTAAAAATGCTTAATATTACTACTTCTGAGTGAAATACAGTTGAAACTATGAGATATCATCTTACCTCAGCCACAATAAGGGTGCTTTTTATTAAAAAGTAAAAAGTAAAAGCAAAACAATAGATATTAGTGTAGATATAGTAAAAACGGAACACTTACACACTGTTGGTGAGAATGTAAATTAGTATAACCTCTATTGAAAACAGTATGGAGATTTATCAAAGAACTAAAAATAGATCTACCATTCAATCCAGAGATCCCACTACTGGCTATCTACCCAAAGGAAAATAAGTCATTATATGGAAAAGAAACTTTCATGTGTGTGTTAATTGGATACATGCATGGTAATTCCTCTATTGCAGCACAATTCACAACTTCAAAAATATGGAACCAACATAAGTGCCTATCAACCAATGAGCGAATAAAGAAAAAGTGGTATATATCCATATATATGTTATGGAATACAACTAAAAGAACAAACAAAATGTCTATTGCACAACTTGGATGGGGCTAGAGGCTTTTATTCTAAGTGAAGTAACTCAGGAATTGAAAACCAAATATTACACGTTCTCTCTTACAGACAGAAATTAAACTGCGGGTATGCAAAGGCATACAGAGTAGTATCATGGACGCTGGAGGCTCAGAAGGAGTTTGGGAAGGAGGTAGTGAGGGATGAAAAACTATTTATTGGGTACAGTGTACACTATTTGGGTGATATGTGCACCAAAATCTCAGACTTCATGGCTAAACAATTCATCCATGTAACCAAAAGGTACCTGTAACCCTAAAGCTATTGAAATAAAAAAATTTAAAAAATTTAAGCTAACTCTTTTAGTAATTAGTAATGTTAATACTAATTATTCATGTGTCAATGTACATGGCAAAATGTGAAAAATGTGTATTTATATTTTTAAGAACTGCAACACACAGTTACATTTCCATTTTTAACTGCAAAGACTTTACTTTGCAGTCTTCCTTTTGCCTACACACCAAGCAAGCATTAATGTATTGAACTAAGGGCATTGCCTGAAGGTTAGCTCTTCTTGGCCAGTGACAAAAAATAACACAAGTTTAGCAGCAGTAAATGGTAGCCAATAACAAAGCATAGCCAACTATGCTGAATTCTTGTCAGAGGGAATGCTAAGCAACCTCACCTCTTTAAAATATATATTATATCAGTGCCTGCTTATTAATCCTCTGAAGTCACCAGCTCACACATATCCTTCTTTCTTGACTGAGATAGAAGTTAAATTGGTCTGTGTAGGACTCTCTATATCAGATATGGATGAAGGCTACTAGTCCAATAAAGAATAGTTAGCTACAGGGCAGATGAAAAGTTTGCACAGCCTATATTCAACTCCTCTTCTAAAGTTGCCTCAAGGAGCCATTCAATTCACTTCAGCACACAGATATACAGCACCTGCTGACTAAAGAGTGCATTTTAAGCTCAATGAACCGAGAAACAAATGAGAAAGTATGGAGATTTCTCAAATATTGAACTAAATACAATACAAATGTTGGAATGGTAAAGCGCCAGGTCCATCCCACAGACTGTGGCCAAGCAACGGGTGAAAGGAGTATACAGACACAGGTATTTTGCCTGAGAGCACAGCTAGGGGTCTGCACAGCTTAGCACTGCTGACAAGAGTGCAGCCCCAGTAAGCCAGAGCCATTTGTATTTATTGAGTACAGATTTAATGACAAAGGCCTGGAGCAAACACAATTTATGGGTAATTAACATTGTTGAATCCCTTTGTAGAAAGCAGTCCTACATGTGAATGATCAAAGGTTAACTTGCGGAGACATAAGTAAACCAATTTATCTAGATAAGTTTCTTTACATTCCCATGTTATCTACACGAGGCTATCTTTGCCCTCTCCTTCAGGGTAAGAGAATTGACCACCTTCAGCTTTTATTCTCTCCCAACACTTTGTAAAACCTCCCAGCCTTCCAAGAAGGTTTCCGTCTTTCCCTGTAATTTTTCCCACCACTCTGAGCAATCTCTTATATCTCCCGCACTTTTTTTTTTTTGGCATCAGGTTTTGTTGATTAAAGATTACAGATGTGTATAGCAACAGATTTGTCTGGTGTAGCAGTTACTGCTCGTATTCTGGCTTTGCATTCTAGAATTAGTAAATTAACATGAGACAAGCATGAGTATAATTAGTAACATTTATTTTCCAATCAAGGAGTGGTATGTAGTGTTGCTTGGCACCTCAGTCCAATGTGAGCCATTACTAAGGAGCCCCACTGGGGTTATGTCAATCCCTCCTAGCCAAACAGTTACGTTATCAGAGGCTGGGAAGGGGGTGTCTGCTCAGGTAACTGGGCAGAAGAAAGGCAGATTTAGAAGATGGGCCTAATAGATTGTAGCAGGTACCAGTTGCAACCAGAGTGAGAAAATAAAAACCAATATCCTACAAGAGTTGTGATGTACAACAGAAAGCATAGCAAGGAACAAATCATCTGGAGTGAATGGTGTCTGTGTCTGGAGTAGGATTTGCTCTGTCTCCTGAGTTGTCATCTTCAGCATCCCCCAGGTAATGTCTGGGGCTTCTGTCATCCAAGGAAGTTGCATCATCTGGGGCTGCAGGTCCTGTAGGGTCATTCCCTTCATTTCTGGCACTGGGTTGGGTCCTAGCCATGCCATGGTAAGGTTTGATGCATCGTGCTGGAATCCAAAGATGACCTGAGGGGGTGTGAACACAAGCATATCCTTTTCCCCATGGTAGCAAATCATTTGGACCATGCTATACATTACTATATACATCTTTTCATCAAACCACAGGTTTTAAGTTTTGAGGGGCTTTGGTAAAATGCATTTATATGGCTGATTGAAATTTATCATCCAAATTTGAAAAATTAAGGGTACATAAGGCTTGTGCCAATAGTGTTGCAGGGTCCTTACTCATATTTCCCCTTTTTTGTTTTTTGAGCATATCAAGCATATTAAGGGTAGAGCAGACACATTCTGTGGCCTGTCCTTGGGGGTTATAAGGGATACCTGTGGAATGTTGGATGTTCCACGTGTAACACAATTGTTGAAATTGTGAGCTGGCATAAGCTGGGCCATTACCAGATTTTTGTGGGCCACCCCATAAATGCAAATGTTAAGAGGTTTAATGACATATTGGGTGGACTCTCCAGGCAAAGCATGGGCACTAATTAGGTGGGAATTGGTATCAACGGATATATGTACTTATCTTAGTTTTCCAAATTCAGGGATGTGTGTAACATCTCTTTGCCATAACTGAGTAAGTTCTAGTCCTCTCGGATTAACACCTGCTGAAGGAAGGGATGTGCCTGTGAGCTGGCAATCTTGGCATTGTAAAATAATTTGTTTAGCTAGTCTTTGGGTAAGATGAAATTGTTTGGATAAATTTCTCCAATTTTGATGGAAAAATTGATGCAATTGGGTGGCTTGGTCAAGCAGTAACGTCATAACCTGCAGGTATGCTTGATTACTGCCATAAGCCAGTGGGCCAGGCAGTCAGCCATGGGCTCAAATATGTGTGATGAAAATAGGATATGTACATCAGCAATTGCTGAAGTTAAAGAAAAAGTGCACATAGGGTGGGCTCAAGAGCAGACTTAATGAGGGCTGTCTCAAGGTGCTGCAATAAATAAACAGAGTAAGCAAAGTCAATAACAATATTGATGGGCTGAGCAGAAAATGTTTCTAGGGCCAATATTAAGGCTCCAACCTCAGCTCTCTGAGTGCTAGTAAATCCAGAACGAGGGAGCATATTGAGCATATTAAGGGTGGAGTGGACACATTCTATGGCCTGTCCTTGGGGGTTCCCACCAATAGCTGCTTTTCCATTTTTACCAGAGCCATCAGCAAAAAGCGTTAAAGTGTTAGATATGGGGAAGTGAACTACCTTTGTATGCATAACTACAAGAGTATGAGGTAAGAACTGAAGTAATTTGTCAGCAGGAAGGGCACGTTCTATATGGCCTACATAATCAGAGAGGGCTATCTGCAGGTCTAGAGATAAGGGCAAGACAGCTTGGATTTTTTTTTTTACTCAAGGGAATTCTTATGACATCAGGGTCATAACCTAGCAACTAATTGCATTGTCTGCGGCCTGTATAGATTACTTTACTAACTAGCTGGATATGGGGAGAATAGTGTTTTAGTCCCAGTATGTGAGCAAAAAACCCATTCTAGAAAGTGTAGCCCTGGGGTCATCTGTCCTATTTATCCTGTTGGGGAATGTTTAGTAGGAAAAACAAACAATTGGACTGAATATCATGGGTCCATGTGATCCAGTTGCCTCTGAGAAATAGCAATTTCCCTTTTTGGTGCATGAGTTAAATACTTGGGAGAGTCTAGGGCTGTGTTGCCCTTTAGGATAGAAAACAGGTTTTGTAACTTATCAGTAGTTATGTCTAAGGTGGGGCAAAGCCAGTTAACATCACCTAGTAATTTCTGATAATCATTTAAGGTATGTAAATTGTTAGTATTTAATTTAATCTTCTGCGGTATGACTGACTGAGAAGTTAGTATGTATCCATGATACTTACAAGGAGAGAACATTTGTAATTTTTCGGGTGCTATGATTAAACCTCTTAACTGTGTATTCCTTTTGACAGAGGCATATAAATTTAAAAGTACTGGCTCTGTTGGGGCTCTAGTAAAATATCCATAAAATTAATAATTTGCAATTAGAAAATTCTTTTCTACTGGGGATCAAAGCTTGATTTACATGATGCTGACACGTGGTAGGACTCTTCAACATCCCTTGAGGAAGTACTTTCTGATGAGATCAGTGAGCTGGGCTTTCATTATTGATAGCTGGTATTGTAAGCACAAATTTTTCTCTGTCCTGTTTTGCAAGGGCAATAGTATAAAAGCAGTCCTTTAAATCAATGATGACTATGGGGCAATCTCAAGGAATCACTGTGAGGGAAGGGAGACCCTGTTGAAGGGGTCCCATATGTTGCAAATTAGCATTGATGGCCTGTAAGTTATGCAAAAGTCTCCACTTACCAGACTTTTTGGGAAGGACGAAAATGGGTAAATTCCAAGGGCTGTTTGATAGTTCTATATCGGTGTCTTTTAATTGCTCCTCAACTAATTCATGGGCTCTTTGTAATTTCTTTCCCTTTAAAGGCTACTGTTCTATCCAAATTAGATTTTGAGAGAGCCATGTCAGGGGTAATGGAGGGATAATACAGTGACCATTAATAGAAAAGGGTTTGCTGTTCACAGAATTCATCAAATTCTGTCCTCCAGAGGAGGTATTGGCTGACTTTTAAAGTTGTTTTAGCTAGCACTAACCAGTCCCATGGGGTCATATGGAGGTTTTCTGCTATGGTCTCAATCCTTTCACAAATGGGCTAGTGACTCCGTTTTCTCTAAAGCTTTTCCCTATCTCTTTATAAGCACCAAAAGAAATGGGTTCATACACCCGATTGCCTTGTTGATTTTGAATTACGAGGCAGGCTAAGAGCCTCCTTCTAATGCCACTTGCCTAAGACAGGGTCCCATAGCTGTAGTGTATCCCTTGTCTTTCTTCCAATTTATTGTGGGAGGGGGCTTAGGCAAAACCTCTGTTTCCTCTCTGTTATTTTTGCCCAGTAACAGCGGGACTGAGGGACGAGGAGGCAGTAAGGTAGGTGATGGTTCCTCCTCCCTTCCCTTTTTAGGTTCTTCTGTGTAGAGCAGGGCCAAAGCAGCCCTAAGGTCCACAACTTTAAAAATGTTACTGGGACCTCAAGCCCTTGCATATGATGTTGTTTAAGATTTCTCCCCACTTGTTCCCGGAGCTCTAGATCCATTGTCCCTTCTTCAAGTAACCATGGCTTATGAGAAACAACAGTTTGCATTAGGTCCTTTAATTGAGCCTGCAAAACCAAGGCTCCACTAGCTTTAAATAGCTTTTTCAATACCTTTACATACTGTTTCTGTTGGGCTGATAACTGTTGTCCCATGATGAAACCCCTGCCTGAACAATTCCCTTGAACTTGGAAATCCCAAACAGGCGCCAAGGACTTAGTGACTGCACCGTCTCTTCACCTTTGTTTTCAGGGGTTCCATCACAATCTGTTGCAGCATTCCTCATACAACGCACCACCTGCCGGGTCCATCCCGCAGACCCCGGCTGAGCAATGGATAAAAAGAGTATGCAGACATAGGTATTTTTCCTGAGAGCATGGCTAGGGGACTGCATGGCTTAGCACCATTGACAAGAGTGCAGCCCCAATAAGCCAGAGCTGTTTGTATTTGTTGAGTACAGATTTAATGACAAAGGCCTGGAGCAAACAAAATTTGTGAGTAATTAACATTGTCAACCCCCAAGTAGACAGCAGTCCTACACATGAATGATCAAAGGTTGGTTTCCAGAGACATAAGTAAACTAATTTATCTAGATAAGTTTCTTTACATTCCCTTGTTATCTACCCCTTGTCCTCTGCTTCAGGGTAAGATAATTCGCTGCCTTCAGCTTTTATTCTCTCCCAAAGCTTTGCAAAACCTCCCAGCCTTCCAAGAAGGTCTCTGTCTTTCCCTATAATTTTTCCCACCACCCTGGCCAATCTCCTGCAGCAAAGAGGGCAAGATAATTGCATCCTAGGGAATCTGTGAAAGCTTTACAAAAGCAGCAGCATTGATCTGGAGAGAAATGGACTCATGAGGCTCCTAGACAAGAGTACCCTGCCCCTGACTTTGTGCTGCTCACCCGCCCACAGAAACTTAGCAATGTGCTGTTAGCTTGGAAATGTCCATTCGTCCATGTGGCCATCACACATAGCAGGGTGTGTTTGAGGATTGTTGCAGAAGGTGAGGCTGGAAAGGTAGTCTGTGACCTTGAATAGATTCTAAATGCTAGTTTTGTGTGTGTGTACATATGAATAATATTTTTAAAGTTGCTTAAGTTTTATCTAGTTTCATGATTAGCATCTAAGTGCCTAGCACACTCTCCCACTTTAAGCTTGGATTTCATCTATGGAAAGAACACTATGGTTGTTGCTTTCTCTTAGATTGACCTTTTGTGAAACCACACACATTATCTCTTCATTCTTCGAAGGCTGTTTCCTTCCCACCCATGCAGCCCTCTCTCAATCTTCTCCCCCTGCCCTGGGCCTCCTTGGAGCTTCTCCGTATCTAGCCTGACTGCCTCAGCAAGATCATATACCCACATTTTTGGGGTCTGTTTCTCTTTTTCTTCTTTAGAATGTACCTATCTTATGTCTATTCCTCATAAAACTCTGTATTCTGAAAACTAATCATGAAACAAATTAATCAGACATGAAGATCTTCAATAATTTAATTTGTCCTATCTCAATATTGGTCTTATTTTATTTTCTTATTCTCAGGATTCCAGAACACTCTAGTCACCAAAGCTTTGGTGAGGATGTGGTTGAAATTGTAGGGCTACCTGGGTAAATGATAACAAATGTTATTATGCATCTTGCCTCACATCATCCTTCACACTCATCACTAAAGCTGTTGTCTTTTCTATATGTAGAATGTTGCCCCAGCTATTTACCAAGGAAGGTCACTACGAATCCAATTATGATTTGGAATTATTTTTAGATATCCCATCTATTTTTGGTCTGGTGGTAGATTTCAATAAAATTAATCTTCTATATGAAACTGGGAATGTGTTATGTGCCATTTATTACTACAGTCAGGAACTCCAGATAGTGTGAATAGTTTGATTAACGACCACAGTGGAACTCATGTCCTGGGCTCTGCTACTGACTTCATGTAGCAGAGACACATCATTCATCAAGAATGACCACACAGTCTGCCATATTTTATTTCTTAATTACATTTAAGCTTTTGCAAAGTTAGAGTGTAAGTCAAGAGAAATTGAAATTAGAAACTTTCAGAGCATATACAAACTACTTTGATTTGTATACAGAATCCATCAGGCCATCTTCTGAATCAATAAAACACACTTTAAAACTCCAGAGACCACAGGACCTATCTCTAGATTTTTCTGTGCCTTGAAAATATTACCACTCACAATGTAAAAATTATTTTACTTGCAATTAGGTCACTACTTTTTGATACTTGGATATGAAAGTCAATTAATTTGAATAATAATTTCAACAAAACAGTATTAAACTCAAGTCATTGTATTGTAGGCACCATTATTAAGTTCTGAACTAATTCTCTTTGCAAACCTATTGAGTATGTGCATTACTTCAGATGTTAATTTTGGTTAGCTGTTTAAATAACTACTGCCTTTGGGGCTATATCTAAAGTTGGATAGATGGAGTTCAGTTACTTTAATTAAAAATATTCAATTAACTGAAACCCAGATGACTGTGAGTCCAGACAACATTGAATTTCTGATTAATAATTACTAAGTAAATAAATATTAAATGCAGGATGATTGATTTTCCCCCTGGAAACCTGAAGTCAAATACAATTACTCTTTACATTTTCTTTTCAAGTAATTAGTTAAGAAAATACAAAACTTATAAAGAAACTCACTTAAGGATTAAAAAGATGGAACAATGCAAGAGGACACTGATTCTTTGTTCAAGTTTTGTTAAATTATAATGGAATGTTTTCTTAAATTCATATTATATTTTTAAAAGACTAAAACATGAGCAAGTTGGGTGCATATCAAATAAATAGTAACCAACAAAAATAAAGAATATTAATTGATATGAGAAAACCCTATTTTTGAATGCATTTCTATTACTTCAGAAATATATGATCATGGAAAAAAAATCAATGATGTTGAATGGAAAATATAAAAAAGGTCATGGTTTAGGTGATGCCATTCAGTTATAAATATATTTTTGATAATTTTATATATATATTTGTATAATATATATATAATATAATTATATTTATATTATAAATATAATTTTGATAATTTGATAACTCAGCAGAGTTTTGCAGTATTTCTACATCTTCATAATCATGTTCAACCTTCACATCACAGAAACATTTCACATGACTAAGGAATCTGTAATTTCACATAAGCTTGTCTTAAATATTTGTATGGGTTGGAGAAGTTTTCATACCACTGAGATCTAATATCTGATAACACTCATAAGCATAAGCTTGTATAGTTGATACATGAATTTCTCCACCATTGAAACATTATTAAACATTAGAAAAATATGTCCTTTACCTTTAAAATAAATTAGCATACTGAAATACACATTATTTTGGGGTGCTAGTCTTGGTACAAATAATACGATTTTTAAAAAGGATAGGAATAGGGTGGCTTGAAGAGGATATCATGATTAAATATAATTTTTATTGCATGATTTGTAATGGCAAAAGTCACTAATATAGAAATAACATAGATGAACGATTTAATTTGCAAATTCTTCATTCTAAAAGGGATAAAAATATATTTTTTCAACCCTAATAAGTTCAGATCTGGGACACCTCTATGACAAAAGACAGATTAACAAGAGAAAAATAACATTTTTATTTTTAACATGTGCTGTGCACATTACCTGGAATAAACCTCAGTTCAAAAATCTCTCTTGAGATGGTGGCTTACAGTCCTGGCTTCTAAAGCAGCAGTCTAACAGAATAAATTCAGAAGTAGTAAAACAAAAGAAAACACAGTTTCAGGGCTTCCACAAGGTGGACAAATTAAGGAAGAGTAGTACAATTTGCTCCCAGATTCTCCTAGCCTTCAGGCAGGAAGTGGGGGAAACAGGCCTCCATGCACCTTTTCCAGAGGGAATTTTTTGGGCTCCCATAGCAAAGAAAGCTTGTTCAGACAGCTCTTTCCTGTAACCACTGTTTCTACTGTGTCTCTATCTTAATAATATGTCTTTCAAAGAGGCATATTTGGGGGTTAAATATGGTGGGTTCTTTCAAGTTATGCCATTCTCTGTCCCTAGATGTCCAGTAATTCTTCCCCTATTTGTGAAGACCAAAAAATGCTTTTAGACCTCATCAAATGTCTTGTGTGTGTGTGAATCACCACACCCCTCTTTCCTAATTGAGACCCACAGCTTCAGATAACTGTATGTGTAAACACAAGCAGACTAGAATTTTTGTGGTCCTGGATGGTCATGTGTAACTTTTCAATTCGTTTCGACAAATCTCTTTGTTGAAGACTTATTATTTTACCTGAGAGTTTTGATTAAATCTTTGGGCCTCTAAAAGTAAGGACATTTCTTTTAAACTAAAAACTAAAAAATTAGTTTAAACTAAAAACAAATTGTATGTACTTTGAGATATCATGGGAAGAAAATTAGGAAGGTGTTTTTTTTTTTTCGGTACTGCTTTATTTTCAAATGTAATATTTCCTATGAAATATAATTACATATTTCATATATTTTAGGTAGGCTACAGACCTTTGAAACATGAAAAGTTTATCTAATAAAAATAATTCATATTTACGATGACCTTGAAATTTATCTCTTAAATTGTCCTGTTTTTATTTCTATGTGCTTTTCCTAGGCCAAATTAAGTGGGACTGGTATAATAACTTTTGAATGCAATAATTTAACTTTAACTCACCATTTGGTATTAGGATCTAAGAATTTTTGTTGGTATATTATAGTAATGTAGACCATCAAATGTAATTTAAAAAGTGCTCAGGAGAATTTCTATTTAGATTTAAAACTAGATCACAAAGCCGGTGATTTGTGCACATGGGAGAAATGAGACCTAGAATCCCTCACCGCAAATAAGTAAAACACAGCACAAAATGAAGGGAACATCACAGGCTTGTTGTGCCTGGGAATAATCTCTGAATTATTTTCAGATATATAACCTAATAAGCCTGTGATCCCTGAGAGAAAGGAAGGAAAAAGGTGAATCTGGCCCTCCTCTAAGCTCTCTGAAAATAGGCAAGTTCAGTAACATGTTGCAGAGAAAAGGAATCCAAGATTAGAACTGTTATGTGTTGAAGAGAGAAGGTCCGAGTTCGGGGAGTTTGAAGTAACTTAATTTGCAGACTACAGAACCCAAGAAGGAAACTTCTCAGTAAGCCTCCTAGCACATATGGAAATTACATTTACATTTTACTGTAATAACTTAGGTGTGCAATATCCTTATGTCTAAAAACAGTGTATGTACTTTAATTGAAAAACACCGATGATCATCTGAGCCTTCAGAGAGCCATAATCTTTTGGATAGGGTAGGGTTTTGCCTAGATGTTGATGGCTGTTGACTGATCAGAGTAGTTGCGAAGATTGGGGTGGCTTTGGCAATTTCTTAAAAATAAGACAACAGCTACATTTGCGGGGTGAATTGACTCTTCTTTCATGAAAGATTTCTCTGTAGCATGCATTGCTGTTTACTAGCATTTTTCCCACCTCAGAACTTCTTTCAACATTGGAGTCAACCCTTTCAAACACTGATGCTGCTTTATCAACTAAGTTGATGTAATTTTTCAAGTTATTGGTTTTAATTTCAATTATGATTACAATATCTTCACCAGGAGTAGATCCCATCTCAAGAAATCACTTTCTTTGCTCATCCTTAAGAAGCAACTCCTCATTCATTCATGTTTGATTATGAGATTGCAGCAATTCATGGCATTTTCAGGCTCCTCTTCTGATTCTCTTATTTCCACCACATCTGCAGTTATGTCCTCCACTGAAGTCTTGAACTCTTCAAAGTCATTCGTGAGGGTTTGAATCAACTTCTTCCAAACTTCTGTTAATGCTGATCTCTTTATCTCCTCCCATGAGTCTCAAATGTTCTTAATGGTATCTAGGATGAGGAATCCTTTCCAAAAGGTTTTCAATGTACTTTGCCAAATTCCAGCAGAGGAATCATTATCTATGGCAGCTATAGCCTTATGAAATGTATTTCTTAAATCATAAGACCTGAAACTCATACTTACTTCTTGATCCATGGGCTGCAAAATGGATTTGTGCAAGCAGGCATGGAAGTAACATTAATCTTTTTGTGCATTTCTGTCAGAACTCTTGGGTGACCAGGTACATTGTCAATGAGAAATAATGTTTTTTATGAACAGTAGGTCTCAATACTGGGCTTAAAATATTCATTAAACCATGCTGTAAACAGACGTGCTGTCATCCCAGCTTTGTTATTTCATTTATAGAGCACAGGCAGAGTTAGATTTAGCATTATAGAATTAGAATTAGATTTATCATTTATCTCCTTAAGGTCCCTGAGATTTTTGAAATGGTAAATTAGTGTTGACTTCAGCTTATAGTCACCAGCTGCATTGCCCCTAAGAGAGTCAGTTTACCCTTTGAGGCATTGAGGCTAGGCATTTACTTCTCTCTCGCTGTGGAAGTCCTAGACGGCATCCTCTTCCAACGGAAAACTGTTTCATCTGTACTGAAAAACTGCTGTTTAGTGTAGCCACCTTCATCAATATTATAGCTAGATCTTCTGGATAACTTGCTGTAGTTACCAGTACCTGCTGTTTCAGCTTGCACTGTTATGTCATGAAGATGGCTCTTTTTTTTTTAAACCTTGTGAATAACATCTACTAGCTTCAACCATCTCTTCAGCTTCTTCACCCTTCTCAGCCTTCATAGAATTAAAGAAAGTTAGGACCTTGCTCTGAATTAGCCATTGGCTTAAGGGAATATCGTGGCTGGTTTGATCTTCTATCCTGACCATTCACACTTTCTTCATATCAGCAACAAAGCTGTTTCCCTCAGCCTATCTCAGCTTCTGACGTGCCTTCTCACTAAGATTAATTATGTCTAGCTTTTAAACGGGGAGATACGGGAATTTTTCTGTTGCTTGAACACTTAGATGCTATCTTAGGGTTATTAATTAGCCTAATTTCAATACCGTTGTGTCTCAGGGACTAGGGAGGCCTGAGGACAGGGAACAGGAGAATGGCTGACCAGCAGAGCCTTCAGAACACACACCACATTCATTGGTTAACTTCACTGTCTTAGATACCACACATTGCTTATTGGGAAGACCGTGAAAACGAGTTTTGCTGCTGATGTGCTTTGACTCTGGTTGGGGGATGTAGTAGGAGAACCAGATTTTAGTGTTAGTCATGAAAATATTTAACCAGAATGAGACATAATGATCAGAACATGGATACCTGATGAGACAACATAGAAGAGTCTTTACAAGTAGGCATCCATTCAACAGAACCTGATTATATTTAAACATTTCAAAGAGAGTTCATATTTTAAGAAAGTTTAAGTTCATAGTATGGGGCAGCTTTATTGTTGTAGGAAGAAATATTACTCTTATGTACACAAAGTATTTATAAATTATAAAATTTGGTTGGTCTTTGTGCTGGATTCAGAAATGCCATAAATTCCCTTAGTCATTTCATATTCTTCCTATCCTCAGTGGTTTCAATATGGTTAGAAACATCTGCATATTTTATAAACACTCCAAACATACTCCTGCCTTTGGTACTTATATTACCATCTGCCTGAAATGCTCTTTCCCCAAGGCTTAGTCCCTTATCAAATTCACTCTCCTGCTTAAACAGCTTGTCATTAAATAAGGTGTTTATGATTATTACATTTAAAATTACATGTCCCCAACTAACTCTACTTTCCTTTATTATCTTAATTTTTTATAGCATTTATTACTGCATGGCATGTGATGCACTATTTTATGTAAGTCATGTATATGATAAATGTTATATGTCACATATTATATTGAAGTACTTGGTTATCTGTGCCTTCGTCCATGTGGAATATGAAGTTTGTTTTGTTCATTGAGGTATCTTTACTGCCTGAAATGAGACCTATATCAAATGTATTCAATGGAAATATGTTTTGCAAATTAATATAAAGAATACTCAACTTTATAAACATGTTTGATAGTTTCCCTAGCATCACACACAACTCTGCCAATTATTAGTCCTCCTTAACTCAGAATTTCTATACAGATAGATAAGTTTGAAAAACAATGTTTAGCCTAATAAGACTCCTTGTGACTTTATTTCTATGTCATCACTGATTAAAACAATTATGCTAATTATCCTTAGTACTGCATCTTATACTAAACTTCAAATATCATCTAAAATAAATTATGTATTGAGCACTAAAATCATATTTTCACTATGCTAATCTAAAATGCTATTATTCCCTACGTTTCTGTACTTGTCACTCACCTTTTTGGGAGACTCTGATCTTTGTGTGTGTATTGGGGGGGTGGCTTTAACCTCCACATGCTTAATTCTTTCTTTCTTGTCTAGAATTTCTTTGTCTAGAATTGTCTCATAAACTTCATATGCCTGAGGCAATAATCAACTTAGGCTGAGGTTGTCTCTTACCTTGAGTTTATAAGTAGCAAGCTGCAATGTAACTTAGTTTATAAACCAAAACCTCATAGCAAATTTCAGCCAAGTAGCCATGTTTCAGCCAATCAAAGACAGCCAACTCATATCATGCCCAAATAAGACACATCTAGCTCTAGTCAGTCAGGTGATTTCTCTACTTTGCTTCTGTCTTCAGCCTATAAAAACTGGCTATGGGTGGAGCTCTCTGAACCTCCACTGATTCTGGGGGCTACTGATTTTATGCATTGTTCTCTGCTCACATAAGTTCCACTAAATTTAATTTGACAAACGTGTTTTTTAACAAAAGATAATTTCTGTGACTTTATAATTACTTCAAGACTTCTATGATCCTTACTTCATGCAACAACTACTTATCTAGTTTTTCAAGAAACTCAGAAGAAACCCTAATATTGGCAAATATTTCTCATAGATACATATAATTTCAGTCTTATTAACCCCTTCCTAGTCTCATCAATCCACTGCTTTATTTTTATATGGTTTTAAATCAGCCTTTTATCACCTTCAAATATATTCAGTCAAACTCCTCTAGTCAAAAGTTTTTATTACCTTTCCCTCACCTTTCAAAGTTCTATCAAGGCAAACACAGCTCTTTAAGATCTTGGCCCCTGTTTTCCAGCATAATTTGACATCTGTGAGCTTCTTCTTGGCACAGACTTGGGCTTATTCATCTCTGTCACCCTAGTACCTAGGATAGGGTCTGATAAATAATAGCTGTTAGGAAAGAGAACAGTGAATGAATAATATATAAACAAATGAATGGATTTTATTAGGATAGTCCACACATATCTGATTCTTTTCTGGCAGTGTTTATTGGCACCTATTTGGGAAAGAATCAACAAGCCCTCAAGTAAACAAATAATAAGCTTCACCTAATTCATATTTTAATAAGAATTTACTGTATAAACAGATTATCATAGATAATTCTGTGACAGTCTATAAACCTTATTATCATATTATATTGGATAAAATTAGCACATTTTCTGCAATACAAAAACTTATGGAAGTATCTTCTATGCATAAACTTAGAAAATTGTTTGAATTTAATACCTTAGCTGCTTTATATGTCTGACCAGTCATTTGTAACCATCAAATAAACACTTCTGAAATCCAACCTCCTATGTAACTTCATGGTCTCTGCATCCCAAAAGATTACAAAAGTGATTATTTTATTTGGAAGAAAATAATTACATCCTTTTGGATGATTGTCATCAGTCTCTTGAAGTCATTTAATATGGTGACTCAAAGGCACGTAACATATAGTCATTCTACTTTATGGGGCAATATAGATGTGATTCATTCATTTATTCATCTGAATTTAGTGAGTGCTTACTAGATATTAAGAATTTGATGAAATCTGAGGATTTAGAGATGAGTAAGAAACAATTGCTTTGTTAAACACTTGGCTTCAGAGCAGAATGAGAGTCTTGTAAATCCTATTGACCAAAAGGTAACTGTGGTCATAGATGTTATGGGAACATTGTATACAACAGGCTCCTTTTAGAAATTCATGGTCTTCATGTCAATGACACATTAAAGTTCTGATAAGTTGTAGTAGAGACCAATTTGGCTTAGTTTGACTCAGTCCTTCTGATATTTATTTAATAATATATATTTTATAAGAAATTTTAAAATTATTTTCTTAAGTTTTTCATTCTATAGTGTTAGCACTGTATTAGTAACATGAGATGATATACTTTAAGTTACTCTATAATTACAAACTGTATGAATTTGTTGGTTGCAAATGAAAAGTAACAAATGTGCAATGGTCAAAAATAATTTATCTCTGAATCCACTGGAATATCTGCTGTTTTCCCATAAAACCATAAGTGAACAAGATCAATATGTACACTACATATTTTAGCAGAAACAAGCAAAAATCCCAGTCTTTGTGTTATGATTTTTATTAGGATTAATACATTAGATTTATTTTAACATTCTAAGATTTATTTTAACATTCTAATGGATTTGATATTAGAAGAGTAGAAAAGCCTCAGTAAGAGATGCAAAATGCAGACAGGGACGGATGTCTTTAGCTCTGAAGCTAGAGCCATGATTTACATGCCATTTTCTGAATATTAAGAAGTAAAATACTAGTTTCACTTTTTATGTTAGAAGTTTATGCCTTCTATAGTTAATACTCTTTTCGTCCTGTTCATTTGAGAAAGGAGCAATTGTTATGAATGTCACAAATCTACATATTCAAATGCATAGTGTATATGAGATGCATGGGTTACACTAGAATACAGAATATTGATTTTCATTATAACACATTTTTTTAGTTGCTTGTAATGTTCTAAAAAAAAAAAAAAAAAAAAAAAAAAAAAAAAAACCCAAAACCCAAAGAAATCTGTCTTTCACTTCAGTATATTCTTCTTTAAAAGAAATGTATGACTTGTATAATTCAAAGTCAATAGTAAGTTTTAACTTTCAAGTCCTAGGAAGATACCATACACATTTCATTTGTATTATGGAAACTGTATTTTATTCAGAACTGTACTACCTCTCAACAATATACATTACCTTAAAAAATGTGATATCTTCATCAAATAACATTTAGGCATATCAATTTTTTATGTATCTGTATATCCTTAGAAATGTCTTTAAATGTCCTCAGAATAGTATTTATGTGTATATATTTTTCAAACCAGTTGACTGAAGTTGAACTTAATTCAGAGAGGCTAAACATGAGCATTATTTTCCTTTTTAAAATTTTATAAGAAAATTTTTAGAATGCTTATTCAATTATGGTTATTGAGCTATCTGGTTTCTCTTACAATGTTCACAAGTTTTGTTCCATTTATTATTAAAAGGAAAAGATTGAGATAAGTGAAAAGTGCAGATAAGTGAAAAAAAAATCCTATGTAATTCACTAATATAGAAATGATAACACTGTTATTTTGTACATCGTAAGTTGTTTGAATATCAATGTCTATGTAACGATTTACCTATGTGTGTCGCTCCAAATAATTATAAAAAGGGATAATATCATTCACAATACTTTTAATAGTGTGTAGCTGTCTCTGTATGATGGTATGTTATTCTAGGAGTCATTGGAGGTGGAGTCTTTCACTGCACAAATGTTACCTAATGCGTTTTGATGTCTTGTTTATCTTTAACTGTTACCTTCTCTCTTCTTCCCCTTTCTTTCAATATTCCCACCTCCCTGTCTTATTTCAATTACAAATGAAAAAGGTGCAACTGCACAAAGCAATTAATTAGAAAATTTTCAAGAGAATCCAATGTTATCTTTGTAAGCTTGGGATAAAATGTGATGAAGAGTATCATAAGTATACAAACTGACATTTTTCTCTTGTAAGATGGATCTACATTGTTTATTCAAATCATCTCCCCTCTCAGCCCAGAGAAGTATACTACTTACTTAAAAAATATTTTTTAAAAACCCAACAATTTAACATAAGTGACGACCAGAGGTATAAAGGCTTTGGAACTCAAAGACACTATAAATAGATCCCATTGGTGGCCATAGATCACTCATATATGTGACTGTGTAACACACTGGCTCTGTGCTTTCTCAACTGCTCCGACAAAAGATGACCACTGAGTTAAACAGACATTTTCCAATAAAAGCATATTCTTTTCAAATCATGGAAATATTTTACTTCAACTATTAGAAACTGAAATAAAGTGTCCTGGTATCAATAGAAGGGGCTTTTCTGAGTCCTTGATCTTTCTTGACTTTCCTGAGAGACAGAGAGAGACCACTCTCACTAAATTATGTATGTAGAATTCTGTATGTATGTATGTGTGTATATACATATACACACACATACAGAATACACACACACATATATTCAGAGAGAATTCTTGTTTTTTTGTCAAAAAATGTGTGAACATTGTAAGAAAGGCCAGACAGCTCAATACCCTTAACCAAATAAGCATTTAAAAATTATTTTCATGTAAGATTTTTAAAAGGAAAAATCAAAAATTATCTCTATAATTTATATATATATAAAATTATCAATATCAAGTATATATAAATTATATATATTTATAGAATTCTATATAGGTTTATAAATACATAAAACCATACAGAAAATTATAAAATTCTCTAGAGAATTATGTATATAATTTAGAGAATTATATATATTAAATATGGAATTCTATTATATATAATATGTAGAGACAATTCTCTATCATGATTAGATAATTCTCTATATAATAGAACATTTTATAGAGAATTACATAACATATATAATTATACATATAATTTAGTGAGTGTTTTTTACTGAGTCAGAATTTTCTATCTTCTTAGATTCTCAAACAGTTCTAGCACAGAATAAATATTAGGATCCACAACAATAAAAAGAAGCCCCATCCAGCCTGTTGGGCAAATCACACCCTATAGCTTTAAGTGGAGACACAGAGTAAAAGTCCACACGGATAAAATGCAAGGAAGAAGTCTAAGGCTAACTTTGAGCTAGCACTGTATTTTCCTACATGAATTGTGTTTTATTTGCAGTCATTTATAATAAGTGTTTCATGAATCTAATTGCTTTTTGTTTTCCAAGAAACAACTCTTATTTATCGTGTTACTTCATAAGTTTGACCTGCATTATGTTACTTGAAGAATGTTCATGGAAGATTCATATTTCCTACTTTTGCAAGACTTTTTACATGTTCTACGTCTTGTCTTCTCTTATCTATATATACTACATTTGTCATTGGAAACTTTCTCTTCTAAAACTCTTGCTAATCACAGAAACCTTTTGTTTTTCTGACATCCTTGGAAAAATTACTCTGAAGATTTAAATGTCAATCTTTTTTAAACATTGTTGTGCTGTCTCCTATCTTCCTCGAGTATATGGAACTTCACTCATTTTATTATTAGTGAAACTATTATCATTATGGACATCAAATAACTCTTGGCACTAACTCAGATCCTACTGAGGCACTTAGAGCTATTTGCCTATCCATTAAATGACTCCAGAAAGCAGATTTTTCATGCCTTTGTTGGATATTTCACCTGCATTATTTCTTGCAGTTGGTTTGTTACTGCTTCCTGTTATCGAAACTCTCCTGGCAGCTAAGCTGCTCTGAGCTTGAGACATGTCAGCAAGAAATTTGTATTGTATAACACAAATATCAATAGATATAAAATAAAAACAGGTGGGTCTCACTGTAAGTAAAATGCATGAAATTAAATATCAACTATGGTAAAATCACAGTTTAACTTTGGTGCAAAACTTCTGAATATGATTTCAAATTCTGTCATATGCTAATATCTTTCAGAAGATTTTTCTTTCACATTTGAAGCAGTGTGTCACGTTTATGTAAAAATATAAAACCTACAAAATATCAATCTTTGTACATGAACAGAACATACATTAAACTACAAAATTATAGAAGGTAAGGAGCATACCACCCTTCTGATAATAATCAACTTTGAATGGAGAGGAGAGATGGGCCTCAAATTTATCTGTAAAATTTTATTAAAACAAATAGATAAGCATAGAGAAAATTCTCGATGAAAATGTACACTCTCCAACTCTAAGTACATATTTCTTGTAGTACTCCTCCAAATTCATTTTTTCAAGATTTTAGTTTTCATCAAACATAAAAATAAATGTAAATGAGTCAAATACTTACAAAAATAATAGATTTTCCCAGTAGTCCCCACCTGAATTTCAAAGGCATCCCCTTTTAACTATGTCAGTTGGTATGTATACCATGTATGTATTTATATTTTTAGAACATGATTATACTGTGATTGATGTTTCAATAATACCTAGTGTACAGGTATCATTGACTTTCTACAGTGGGAACGATGGGTTCAGCTTCCTTAGAACTTTTCCCCTCAGCCACACACATTTCTCTTAATCCCATCCTTTTAATATTTACCAATAATTTTTGTGTAAACAATTCACTATTTTTACTATTTTGATTGTGTAAACATTCACAGCCAAATCATACAATATGCCATAATTTATTTCATTTATTTTACAAGTTTTATTGTTTGAGTAGTATATAATTCTCTTCTTCATTGGCTGTGCATGCATTTGTGTGTGTTTTCTATGTATCTAATTTATCTTAACATGTTTGCTTGAAAAGTAACTGCCCTTGATTTTTTCAAATGCTTGTATTTTCTCTCAGTTTAATGTTCTGAAGTCATTCTGTTCCTAGAATCTTGTATAATTCAATTTCAATTTGGACCAGCTGTGCTCTAGGTCTGCTGAACTTGTCATCCTTAAATTTTCTTTCACCAAATCTTGTAGATTCCTTCTACTAGTATTCTGCCACAGAACCCTTAGGTCCTCAAGCCTATAACTTACTCTTTTCCAGCTTTCTGATATGTCTTGGAGAAGCACCCCTCTCAATAATTTCTCCAAAGAGGAAAATAATTAAAAATCCTTACTGAGACCAAACTTCTGCATAATAAACAAAAGACAGATTATAACTTTTGTTATTGTCCTGATGCTCTACCAGTTAAAAATCGTGAAACATGTGTTTTTTAACCTCTTTCTATGTTAGCATGCACATGCTTTAAATTTTCATAATGAACAGAACCCACTTTGCCAGGGAATTGTTTAGATTAAAATAGTTATTACATGCAAAATCTTAGAATGGTGCCTGCCACAGAAGAGCTCAGGTAGTATTAGCTATTATTGTTACTTTTATTAGGTAGACCGATTGAACAAATTCTAATAAAGTTAGTGATAATATATCTATTGAAATGAATTTGTGAGATCCTCATTTTATATTATAGTAAATACTGAAATTTGATAATGGACTTTTAAAATTTTCTGAATTCAAATTTTTAACAGCTTTATTAAGGTAATATTCACATACTATACAACTCACTCATTTAAAATATACAATGTAGTTGTTTTAAGTGTAGTCACAGCTATTTGCATCCATCTCACAGTCAATTTTAGAACATTTTATCACCTCAGAAAGAAACCAAATGCCTTTTAGCTATTTACCCAATCCCTGGTCCTCCCAGCCCTACACAACTACAAACCTGTTTTTCTCTCCATAGACCTTTCGTGTGTACAGAATCATTCGAATATGTGAGTGTGTGTGTGTGTGTGTGTGTGTGTGTGTGTGTGTGTGTGTGTGACTAGCTTCTTTCACCTAACATGTTTTCAAGGTTCTTCCATATTGTAGCATGTACCAGTATTTCATTCCTTTTTATGATGGAATTAATGTTCCATCATTTGGATATAATACATTTTCTTTATCCATTTGACAGCTGATGAGAATGTAAGGTGTTTCTACCATTTGGCTAGCATAAATAATGTTGCTGTGAACATTGCCACAGAAGTTTTGTGTAGACTTATGTTTTTACTGGTCTTGGTTATAGACATAGGATTGGCCTTGCTGGGTCACATGGTAGCTCTACGTTTAACCTTTGAGGAACTGGTAGATTGTGTTCCCGCCAGCAGTGTGTGTGGGTTCTGTCTCCATATCTTTGGCAACACTTATTATGTGACTTTTGCTTCTAGCCCTGCTAGTCCATGTTAAGGGCTATCTCATTATGGTTTTGGTTATTTTGCATTTGTCTAATGACTGACATACAGCTTTTCATGTGCTTATTGGCAACTTGTGTATGTTTTTGAAGAAATGTCTATTCATCTCAGAGGTTTTGATAGGTTGTGTCATTGAGTTCGAATAATTTTTTCTTAATTTCCACCTTGATTTCATTTTTGACCCCATGATCATTCAGCAGCAGGTTAATGCTCATATATTTGCATGATTTTGAAGGTTCCTTTTGATTTCCAGGTTTTATTTCACTGTGGCCTGAGAGAATGCTTGATTAAGAAAATTTAAATTATGAGGCTCATTTTGTGGCCTACCATATGATCTATCTTGGAAAAAATTCCATGTGCTGTTGAATAGAATGTAAATTCTGCAGTTGTTGCATAGAATGTTCTGTATATATCTGTTAGGTCATCAAGATGAAGTCAGTAAAGGAACAGTGGATTTAAACTATACCTTGGAACAAATAGACTTGTCTAGTCCTGTCAGTGGAGTATTGAAGCCCCCACTATTATATTGCTGTCTATCTGATTTGTTAGGACTATTAGTAATTGTTTTATAAATTTGGGAGCTCCAGGGTTAGATGGATATATGTTTAGGATTGTGTTATTTTCCTGTGGGATAAGACCTTTTATTATTATATAATGTCCCCATCTTTTTTAACTGCTGTGCTTTCAAGTTTGTTTTGCCTGACATAAGAATACCCACTCCTGCTCCCTTTTGGTGTCCATTTGCATGAAATGTTTTTTTCCACCCCTTTATCTTGAGTTTATGTGAGTCCTTATGTGTTAGGTGAGTCTCTTGAAGGCAGCAGATAGTTGATTGGTGAATTCATATCCATTCTGAAATTCTAAGTGGAGCATCTAGGCCACTTACATTCGATGTTAGTATTGAGATGAGAGGTACCATTCCATTCATCGGGCTATTCGTTGCCTGTGTACCTTTTTTGTGTTTTGTTTGTATTTTTGTTTTACAGGTCCTGTGAGATTTATGATTTAAAGAGGTTATGTTTTCATGTGTTTCTGGGATTTGTTTCAAGATATAGAGCTCTAAGAGGAAGGTTCACAGCCCTGAACACCTACATAGAAAGTCTGAAAGAACACAGACAGACAATCTAAGGTCACACTCCAAGGAACTAGAGAAACAAGAACAAACCAAACCCAGCAGAAGAAAGGAAATAACCAAGATCAGAGTGCAACTCAATAGAACAAAGAATAACATGAGGTAAATGAAACAAAAAAATGGTTCTTTCCAAAGATAAATAAAATTTATAGACCATTATCAAGACAAACCAAGAAGACAGGAAAGAAAATCCAAATAAACTCAATAATAAATGAAATGGGAGACGTACAGAAACCAGTAGCGCTTCTACATGCCAACAGTGGCCAAGCCGAGAATAAAAGCAAGAACTCAACCCCTTTAAAATAGCTGGGAAACAAAAATTTGGAATATACCTGACCAAGGAGGTGAAAGACCTTTAAAAGGAGAACTACAAAACACTGCAGGGGTCCATCCCAGAGACCCTGACCAACAACAGATGAATAATGTACACTGACATTCTGTCAGTCTGGGTAAGGGTCTAGGCCCCTCACAGACACTAAGGAAGGTGCTGTAAAGAGTAGCACCTATGGCCCTGATCAGCCAGTGAAGCTCACATTTATTCAGTACAGATTAAAGGTCTTCAGTAAACACCACTAGAGGGTAATTGACCTAGTTGCCAATTACCCCCCAACTCCCAGTAGAAAGCGATTATGCAACCGCAATTGATCAAAGCTTAGTCTTAGGACCACATAAGTAAACAAGCTATTTAGATAAACTACATTTCTTTGTACCTACAACTCCATCTTAAAATTTTTCCCACCAGCCTGACTGAACTCCCACATCTCCCCCTTTTCTGTTTTTTTGCCTTGGGTTCTGTTGACTGAAGCATACAGATGTGTGCAGCAACAGGTCTGTTGGGCAGTGTGGTCATTGCTCTTATTCCAACTTTGCATCCTACAATTAGCAAATAACATAAGACAATCATGAGCATAATCAGCAACATTCTTTTCCAGTCAAAGAGTGGCACCCAGGAACGGAGGTATAACCAGGAAAGATGATCTTGCACACCCTTCCATATGGCTGTTTGTTGGGTGTATAGATCTATAGTGGGAAGGGATTCTGAAATTGTAATTTTAAGTTGCTTTACATCTGCTGTTAATTGTCATGTAAAGGTTCCCCAGAGGTGTTGTTTCACCTCATCCCAATTACGTATTGATTCCATGGAAGAGAAGTGACACAGATATGTTTATGCTCCCCGTTGCTGTTTAATTGCTATTGGAATGCCAATGCATCCTGTCACTCCCCCACATATTCCAAGCCAGCCTCGAGGGCTTGCAGACATGTAAGAATCAGAGAAGTTCATTAGACACATTTCTGGCTAAATTATCCACAAAAGCAGCTGTTTGTACTGATTCAGCAATACATGGTATAGCCACACTAGTAGTTGCTAGGATGACTATGGCTAAGATTATAAAGGCTATAAGTGCACCTATGAATCTTTTGGGTCTGACCTGGGATATGGCATGTTCCAAGGCAAGGGCAGAGGAACCTTGCCAATCACGTGTCAAGTTGACTGGTAAGAATGCCTCAGATTGTCTCCTTAATACCATGACACTAGCTGTAATTAGTGATACATGAGGGAAACCAAGCCTGTCCCTGCACCCGGGTCACAGAGTTTTGAAGTGTAATGGAAATATCAGTTCCCATAAGGAAAACATATGGATGGGTAGTGCAAATTAGGCACTGAACAGTGTGATTATGAATAAAGGTTATAGTAAAGCTGCGACTGGAATTATGTCCTGTGCTAAGATGTCCCAGGTACCATGAAGTGTCTTGGGCTGGCATGGACTTTACTTGCGGTCTAGGGTGTCTCATCCCCCCTTCAGCCCAAATCATAGGGGCATATGATGAGGCTATGAAACTGGGATTGCTGACATGATGGATGAGGACATCAGTAAGTTTGCCCTGCAAACGGCCGCAGGTGCTCCAAAGTAAGATGTTATAATTGCCTAACTGGAGGCTACGGGCTTGTTTCCCCTACAGACCTCCCAGCTAAACCCATTACTTTCCCAGCTTTGTTCTTTAGCACAGGAAGGAATGTTTGGGAAAGCAGCATTGATTGCATTACCTTGTTTGAGGCTAACTGCAGCTAAGACTTTTAAGGCTTTTTTTTTTTTTTTTTTTTTTTTTTTGCTATAATAGCTATAATATAGCCTTAATTGTGTTTGAGCAGGTACACAATACGGATTAGAACCTTTATAGCTTACACAGTGGGATGATCATGTAGTGTTATCTGGCACCTTAGTCAAATGTGTGCCATGACTGAGGGACCCCACTGCAGGCAAATCTATCCCTTCTAGCCAAGGAGTCACATTATTAAAGGCTGGGCATGGGGTATCTGCCCAGGCGACAGGGCAAAAGAAAAGCAAATATAAGATATGAGACCAATAGAGTATAGCAGGTACAGGTTGCAGACAAAGCAAAAGCATAAAAAGGATCGATATCCTACACGAGCTGCAATGTACAACAAAGCATAGCAAGGAGCAAATTATCTGGAGTGAATGGTGTCTGTGTCTGGAGCAGCATTCGTTCAGCCTCCTGAGTTGTCTTCTTCAGCATCCCCTAGGTAACATCCGGAGCTTATGTCGTCCGTGGAAGCCACATCTTCTGGGGCTGCGGGTCCTGTAGGGTCAGTGCCTTCATTTCTGGTACTGGGTTGGGTCCTAGCCAGGCCATGGTATGGGTTGATGCATCGTGCTGCAATCCAAAGAGGACCTGAGGAGGTGTGGACACAAGCATGCCCTCTTCCCCATGTTAATTCATTTGGGCCACACCATGCATGATTGTTTACATTTTTCCATAAAACTGCAGGTTTTATGTCTTGAGAGGTTTTAACAAAGTGCTTTTCTACAGCTGATTGAAATTCATCTAAATTTAGAAAATTAAGAGTAAATAAGGCTTGTGCCAGTAATGTTGCAAGACCTTTACCCATACTCTCCCTTTTTTGAGCATTTTTTTTAACAGTGGAGTGGACACGTTTTACTATGACTTGTCCTTGGGGGTTATATGGGATGCCAGTGGAATGTTAGATGTTTCATGTACGACAGAATTGTTGAAATTGTGAGCTGGCATAAGCTGGACCATTATCAGTTTTAATTTTTGTGGGCCATCCCATAAATGCAAAAGTTAAAAGATGTTTAATGACATATCAAGTGGACTTTCCAGGAAGGGTGTGTGCAGTAATTAGATGAATGTTGGTATCAATGGATACGTATTTCAGGAATGTGTGTAACATCTATTTACCATAACTGTTTAGGTTCTAATCCTCTAGGGTTAACACCTGTTGAAGGAGGGGGACGTGCCTGTGAGCTGGCAATCTGGGCATTGCAGGATAATTTGTTTAGCTAGTCTCTGGGTAAGTTGAAATTGTTTAGACAAGTTTCTCCAGTTTTTGGTGGAAGAACTGATATGATTCAGTGGCTTGATCAAGCAGTGATGTCATAACCTGCGGGTCTGCTTGATTATTGCCATAAGCCAATGGGCCAGGCAGTGAACTGTGGGCTCAAATGTGTGTAATAAAAATAGGATGTGTATGTTGATCTAGCAATTGCTGAGGTCAGAAAAAAAGAGCACACAGGGCAGGCTCCAGAGTGGACTTAATTAGGGCTGTCTCAGATTCTGCAACAAACAGAATAAGCAGAGTCACTCACAATATTGATGGGCTGACTGGAACGTTTCCAATGCCAATATCAGGGCCCCAATCTCACCTCTCTGAGTGCTAGTAAACCCAGATCAAGTGATCAGACTACTACTTTTCCATATTTACCTGAACCATCAGTAAACAGTGTTAAAGCATGAGGTCTGGGGGAGTGAACTATTTTTGTAGGCAAGATTACAGGAGTACAAGATAAGAAAGGGAGTTTATCAGCAGGAAGGACATGTTCTATTGTCCCATGTAATCGGAGAGTGCTCTTTGCAAATCGATAGATACTGGCAATACTGCTTCAAATTGCTTTTTACTTAAAGGAATCCTAATAATATTAGGATATAACCTAGCAACAGACTGCATCGTTTGTGACCTGAATGGATGACTTTCCTAAGTAACTGGATGTAGGGAGAGAGTGTTTTCATCCCAGTAAGTATAGGCCTGAGGTCATCTGTCCTATTAACACTGTAGGGGAGTGTTTGGTGGGAAACAGTTGAACTGAGTAACCTGTATCTATGCAATCTTGTTGCCTTAGAGAGAGAGCCTGTTCCATTTGCTGCAGGGGTTAAATGTCTGGGAGAATCTAGGGCTGTATTGCCTTTTAAAATAGAAAATAGATTTTGCAGCTTATTAGTAGAATTTGTAATTTCTCTACCTTTAAAGATTACTGCTTTACTTAAAATTGGATTTTGAGAGAGCCACATCAAGGGTAGGAGACAGATAACAGCTGTGGCCATTATCAGAAATAGGTCTTTCATATTTTTTAAATTTTACTTAAATCTTAGCAAAGAATTATAATCTGGGATGTTGCTTGTATACAAGTAACACATGAAATTTTGCCATGGACCGCCTGCAGAGATGGGGAGGTCCAGGGGCAGCCGCCGTGTGGTGCCTGCTTAAGCCTTAAGCGCTGCCACTTTTTGTCTGCACTGCTTTGCTTTTCACCTGTGCTGCTCCCTTCCCCACTCCTCCAGGCGACTGCTGCAGGCCAGGTGGACCTTCCTGCGTGTGCCTCCTGCCACTCCCCAGAAGGCTAACTCCAGTGTGCTGGACCTGGCTTCCCATCACCACTGCCACTGCACAGGTCAACTTCCTGGGGACCACTCACTGCCTCTAGGTTTGTAAGCTTTCCCGCTATCAAGCATTCCTTTTTGCCTACTGCTCACTTGGTGGCGTGGCTCCTGCCTCTCATGTTTTGTTTTGTTTTTTCATCTTTTTATAAGCGTTAAAAGACTGGGTCTATATGCCCAATTGTCTTGTTGATCTTGCATTATTGGGCAGGCTAAGAGCTCCCCTTTCAATGCTGCTTGCTTAAGACAGCGTCTTATAGCTGGAGTGTATCTTTTGGAGGAGGGAGCTCAGGCAAAAACTCTGCTTCCTCTTCGTTATTTTGACCTGGTGATAGCAGGGCTGAGGGAAAGGATGTGGTAAAGTTGGTGACAGGTCTTCCTCCTTCCCCTTCTTAGGCTCTTCTGTGTATAATGGAGCCAGGGCCACACTAAATAAGGCTCACAGTGTTAGGGCTGTTATTGGGACCCGTTGCCCTTGTGTATAATGTTGTTTAAGATTTCTCCCCACTTGTTCCCAGAGCTTTCTTTTGGGACCCATGGATTACGGGTTACAACAGTTTGCATTTGGTCCCTTATTTGAGCCTGCAAAACTGAGGCTCCACGAGCCTTAAGCAGCTGTTTCAATACTTTTATATACTGTTTCTGTTGTCCCATGATGAAACTTTAGCCTAAACAATCCCCCCACAAAACGGAAATCCCAAGTGGGCATCAATGACTCACTGACCACGCGGTCCTTTTCACCTACATTTTTGAAGGATCCATCCTGCTCCATTTGCAGTGTACCTCACATGGGGCACCAGCTGCAGGGTCCATCCTGCAGACCCAGTGACAGATGAATAGCATACACAGATATCCTGTCAGTCCGCCTAAGGATCTGGGCCCCTCACAGACACTGAGGAAGGTGCTGTAAAGAGTAGCACCTGTGGCCCTGATCAGCCAGCAAAAGCTTGCATTTATTCAGTACAGATTAAATGACAAAGATCTTGAGTAAACACAACTAGAGGGTAATTAACCTGGTTTCTGACCCCCTGAGTAGAGAGCAATTATGCACCCACAGATGATCAGAGCTTGGTCTTAGGACCACATGAGTAAACAAGCTATTTAGATAAACTACTCTACATTCCTTTGTACCCACTTTAAGTTATTTACTCAAGGTAAGGATTAGACTGCTTTCACCCATAACCCTATCCCGAGACTTTTGCAAAACCTTCCTGCCTTCCAAGAAGATTTGTGTCTATATCCTACAACTCCATCTTAAAATTTTTCCCACCAGCCTGACTGAACTTCTACAAAACACTGCTGAAGGAAAAGACAGATGACACAAATGAAAACATATCCCATGCTCATGGATAGGTAGAATCAATATTCACAGAATTAGAAGAAAAAAGTTATAAAATTCACATGGGACCAAAAAGAGCACACAGAGCCAAAGTGATACTAAGCAAAAAGAAGATATCTGGAGGCATCACATTACCTGATTTGAAACTATACAATAAGGCTATAGTCACTAAAACAGCATGGTACTGGTATAAAAATAGGCACATAGACCAATGGAACAGAATAGAGAACCCAGAAATAAGCCCAAATACTTACACCAACTGATCTTCAACAAATGGTGCTGGAATAATTGGCTAGCCACAGGCAAGAGTGAAACTGGATCCTTGTCTCTCACCTTATACAAAAATCAACTCAAGATGGATTAAGAACTAAAATCTAAGACCTGAAATTACAAAAATTCTAGAAGATAATATTGGAAAAAGCCTAAGTCATGGGCTTAGGCAAGGATTTCATGACCAAGAATCCAAAAGCCAGTGCAATAAAACAAAGATAAGTAACTGGGATTTAATTAAACTAAAGAGCTTTTGCACAGCAAAACAATCAGCAGAGTAAACAGATAACCCACAGAATGGGAGAAAATCTTCACAATCTATACATCTGACAAAGGACAAACATCCAGAATCTACAGCAAACTCAAATCAGTAAGAAAAAAAATCCCATCAAAAAGTGGGCTAAGGACATGAATAGACACTTCTCAAAAGAAGATATACATATGGCCGACAAACATGAAAAATGTTCAACATCACTAATGATCAGGGAAATTCAAATTAAAACCACAATTCTATACTACCTTACTCCTGCCAGAATGGCCAAAATCAAAAAATAGTAGATGTTGGCATGGATGCAGTGAATAGGGAACACTTCTACACTGCTGGTGGGAATGTAAACTAGTACAACCACTATGGAGAGATTCCTTAAAGAACTAAAACTAGAACAATCATTTGATCCAGCAATCCCACTACTGGGTATCTACCCAGAGGAAAAGAAGTCATTATACGAAAAAGATACTTGCACATGTGTGCAGCACAATTTGCAATTGCAAAAACGTGTAACCAACCCAAATGCC
This sequence comes from Rhinopithecus roxellana, assembly GCF_007565055.1. Classification (NCBI taxonomy): domain Eukaryota; kingdom Metazoa; phylum Chordata; class Mammalia; order Primates; family Cercopithecidae; genus Rhinopithecus; species Rhinopithecus roxellana. Next base: position 43,604,555 of record NC_044557.1, read on the forward strand.
CATCAATCAGCAACTGGATAAAGAAACTGTGATATATATACAATCAAAATACCAGCATCATTCTTCACAGAATTAGAAAAAAAAATTATAAAATTCACATGGGACCAAAAAGAGCACACAGAGCCAAAGTGATACTAAGCAAAAAGAAAATATCTGGAGGCATCACATTACCTGATTTGAAGCTATACAATAAGGCTATAGTCACCAAAACAGCATGGTACTGGTATAAAAATAGGCACAGAGACCAATGGAACAGACTAGATAACCCAGAAATAAGCCCAAATACTTACAGTCAACTGATCTTCGACAAAGCAAATAAAAACAATATATGTATTGTCAGGCCTCTGAGCCTAAGCCAAGCCATTGCATCCCCTGTGACTTGCATATATATATATATATATATATATATATATATATATGCCCAGATGGCCTGAAGTAACTGAAGAATCACAAAAGAAGTGAAAATGCCCTGCCCCTGCCTTAACTGATGACATTCTACCACAAAAGAAGTGGAAATGGCTGGTCTTTGCCTTAAGTGATGACATTACCTTGTGAAATTCCTTTTCCTGGCTCATCCTGGCTCAAAAAGCTCCCCCACTGAGCACCTTGTGACCCCTACTCCTGCCCGCCAGAGAACAACCCCCCTTTGACTGTAATTTTCCTTTACCTACCCAAATCCTATAAGACAGCCCTACCCTTGTCTCTCTTCGCTGACTCTCTTTTCAGACTCAGCCCGCCTGCACCCAGGTGATTAAAAAGCTTTATTGCTCACACAAAGCCCGTTTGGTGGTCTCTTTGCACGGACGCACATGACATGTATACATATGAATGAGGGAGTACTACTCAGCCATAAAAAGGAATGAATTTATGGCATTTACAGTGACCTAGATGAGATCAGAAACTATTATTCTAAGTGAAGTAACTCAGGAATGGAAACACAAACATTGTATGTTCTCACTCATAAGTGGGAGCTAAGCTATGAGGATGCAAAGGTGTAAGAATCACACAGTGGACTTTGGGTACTCAGAGGGAAGGAGGTGAGGGATAAAAGACTACAAATAGGGTGCAGTGTATACTATTAATAGGGTGATGTGTACACCACAATCTCACAAATCACCACTAAAGAACTTACTAATATAACCAAACACTACCTGTTCCCCAGTAACCTAGGGAAATTAAAAAAAAAAAAAATTGTCTATTCAAATTCTCCACCCATGTTTAAATTGGGTTATTTGCCTTTTTATTGAGTTGCAAGTGTTCTTTACATGTTCTAGATACAGTCCCTTTTAGTTACCTGCAATAAATTGTAAATGATGTCTCCTATCCTGTAGGTTTTTTTAAATTCTTTGATATGTCTTTTGAAGAACGAAAGCTTTTTTTAATTTTTATGAGGTACAATTTATTTTTCTTTTCTAAATTTACAGGATTTAAAGTTCACTGTGGCTCTTGTGAAATCAATTAATGCACATGAACTTTTAAAAGTTAATTTATAGCCTACATAGATGATCTCATCAGGCTCCATATTTCTCCATGAAATAATAATGTGATATATAGTAGTGTTTACATTAAGAAATCCTTAAGTATGAACAATTGCTAGGATTAGACAGCTGTATTTTACAGCATAACTGTCTTTCAAGCACATTTTACATGTCAATTTTATATTTACTTATATGTTATTTAGGCAACACTACTCAATATACAATATTAGCAAATTGCTTATTTTGTTTTCCATGTGGAACACAGTTGTTCTTTGGATATATATTTTCCACTCTTTAGAAAAACTTCATCATCTTCCTATGTTTGTTAAATATTAAAAGCAAATAAATACTTGCACTTTAAATTCCATTTTAAAGGTATTTGTACCTGAATTTCATTTTCCTGTAATATAGCCATGGCCACCTGTTCTTATTATCAAATGATCTTTATCTTCATCTCCAATGATATTACTGAACTTTGCCTGAAAAACACTACTCAATCATATTGCAATAAACAGTTACCAGAGCTGAAATGAAAAGCTAAAAACAAAAGATGGTAATAATAAGAAATGTAGATATACAGAAAACATGCAGGTAAAGACCACGGCTTTGGGGACTTTAAAAGAAAAGAAAAGCTGAGAGATAATGGAGAATCAGTCCTCAGATTTAGGGAGATCTTGGAAGCAGTAACAGCATCAGTAAAAGAAGAAGGTGCTGATGAGAGAGGCCTCAACCCAGACAGAAGAAAGCAAGCCACATGTGGAGAAAAGGTGAAGGGAGGAGCATCAGACTGGTATCATTTTCTGGTCATTACTGGGGGAAAAAAAATGTTTCACAGAAAATAATACATCTACACTCACTGCATTTATTTCAGCATCATGGTGCAATTCTATCTTGCTTAAAGACAGAAAATATATGCAACACACCTAAGAATGGATCCTGAGAGAAGATGCAATTCATGATCTGGGGAAGAAATAAAAATAAGCTGGAAAAAAATATTTGTGCCTTGTTAGAGGGTTTGAAGAATAAACAGATTCTGTGGTGCAGTGAAAGGAGAACTGAGTTTGTTTTCAAAATTGGGTCTATTTACTCAATTGCATGTTAGCCATATGACTTCAGTAATTACGTCGTTCTCTGAACCTTAGTTTCCTCAGCAATAAAAACATGAAGAAAATACCTTTCTCCCAATACTCATTAGAGATTGAACTAGATGACAATGCCACAATCACCAGCAGTGTAGGTGGTAGTTTATTAAACATTTGTTTACTGTGAATCACCAACCCAGTGTACAAGGACCTCAATCCTCCATCATCAAATGCAGCAGATACAGTTTGCATAAAAACCTTAAAGGTTTCTAGGATTATAGTTAGAATTCTTATTCAAATTATACCTACAATTACTCTAAGATAGCAACCCTAAAAATAGGACAACAGACTGAAAGTAAGAAAAAATGTTTCTTGGGTGTATAAAGTGTACCTTACAGGAAAGATAATTTAGACACCAGAGTGTGTCAATACTTGATATTGACTATAAGTATTCATTGGCACTATTTGCTTATATGAATATGCATTTGTAGAGTGACTGTCTACACAAACTAGAATAATTGACAAATCCCAACAAAACATTAGATAGCTCTCTGTATACCCAAAATACCTTTAAAGGTGCTACTCTATGCTCTAAATATTTTCTACTTTTATATTAATGTCTGATATTTACCCTTCTAATAGGGTATGATTTGTATTCTGAATTGAAGAGCCAGAATTCATCATCATTGATGTAAAATGTTTATTATACCAAACTTTCAACTATTTTTCACATGGATGCTTTTTCCACCAGGGTCTTGTGCACACTTTTGTTCATGAATTGTCTAATTTAAATGGCTATTTAGAAAAGTAAAGGTCACAAGAAACAAGTGAAGACTTAGGAGTTGTCTTACATTGAGGAGACTAAGACAAAATGGCTAAATGGAACATGGTCTGCTGGATTAGGTACTGAAACTCAAAAAGGTACACTGGTAAAAATGTTGGTGAAATCCAGATAAAAGCTATAGAATTAGTCATGAGTATTTTACTATATTCTAATTTCTTTTCTCTCCCTCTCTGTCTCACGAGTACAATGGCTAGGTCTCAGCTAATACAGTCTCTGCCTCCTGGGCTCAAGTGATACTCTGACCTCAGCCTCCTGAGTAGCTGGGACTACAGGCACATGCCACCAAGATTTGTCTAATTCTAATTTCATAGTATGCATAAAATCACTATGATAAGATGTTCACACTAAGAGAAGCTGGGTGGGGGTTATTTTCTTAAATGAACATATTTACATAATTATATAACTGAGTTTTAAACATAGTGTTAAACAATACTTAGGATTCAGAGTCACTTGATATAATTTGATTGTTGTCAGGGAAAAAAAGCCTTTTCAGCTACATTACTCTAGAGTATGGCCCTTTATTTTCCACATTAGTTGCTAGCATTGATTTGTCAGGCATTCTTTACTCTTGATGAAACTCAGTATCTTAGAGGTTCTCATACATATAATTTAAGAAATGTTCACTCACGATTTGGCTCTATTATTGGTGTATAGGAATGCTTGTGATTTTTGCATGTTGATTTTGTATCCTGAGACTTTGCTTCAATTCACAATTGCTACAAAGAAAATAAAATACCTAAGAATCCAACTTACAAGGAATGTGAAGGACCTCTTCAACAAGAACTACAAACCACTGCGAAAGGAAATAACAGAGGACACAAACAAATGGAAAACCAGTCCATGCTCATGGATAGTAAGAATCAATATCATAAAAATGGCCATACTGCCCAAAGTAATTTATAGATTCAAGGCTATCCTCATCAAGCTACCACTGACTTTCTTCACAGAATTGGAAAAAACTAAATTTCATATGGAACCAAAAAAGAGCCTGCATAGCTAAGATAATCCTAAGCAAAAATAACAGCTGCAGGCATCATGCTACCTGACTTCAAACTATACTACAAGGCTACAGTAACCAAAACAGCACAGTACTGGTACCAAAACAGAGATATAGACCAAAGGAACAGAACAGAGGCCTCAGAAATAACACCACACATCTGCAACCATCTGATCTTTGACAAACCTGACAAAAACAAGTGATGGGAAAGGATTCCCTATTTAATAAATGGTGTTGGGAAAAGTGGCCAGCCATATGCAGAAAGCTGAAATTAGATTCCTTCTTTATACCTTATGCAAAAATTAACTCAAGATGGATTAAAGACTTAAATGTAAGACCCAAAATCATAAAAACCCTAGAAGAAAACCTAAGCAATACCATTCAGGACCTAAGCATGGGCAAAGACTTCATGACTAATACACCAAAAGCAATGGCAACAAAAGCTAAAATTGACAAATGAGTTCTAATTAAACTAAAGAGCTTCTGCACAGCAAAAGAAACTATCATCAAAGTAAACAGGCAACCTAAAGAATGGGAGAAAACTTTTACAATTTATCCATCTGACAAAGGGCTAGTAACCAGAATCTATAAAGAATGTAAGCAAATTTACAAGAAAAAATCAACCTCATCAGAAAGTGGGCGAAGGATATGTACAGACACTTCTCAAAAGACATATATGCAGCCAAGAAACATATGAAAAAAAGCTCATCATCACTGGTCATTAGAGAAATGCAAATCAAAACCACAAGACACTGTCTCATGCCAGTTAGAATGGTGATCATTAAAATGTCAGGAAATAGCAGATGCTGGAGAGAATGTGGAGAAATAGGAACACTTTCACACTGTTGGTGGGGGTGTAAATTAATTCAACCATTGTGGAAGACAGTGTGATGATTCTTCAAAGATCTAGAACTAGAAATATCATTTGTCCCAGCAATCCCATTATTGGGTATATACCCAAAAGATTATAAATCATTCTATAAAGACACATGCACATGTATGTTTACTGCAGTATTGTTCACAATAGCAAAGACTTGGAACCAATCCAAATGCCCATCAATGATAGATTAAAGAAAATGTGGCACATATACACCATGGAATACTATGCAGCCATAAAAAGGATGAGTTCGTGTCCTTTGCAGGGACATGAATGAAGCTGGAAACCATAATTCCCAGCAAATTAACACAAGAACAGAAAACCAAACACTGCACGTTCTCATAAGTGGGAGTTGAACAATGAGAACTCATGGACACAGTGGGTGCATTACACACTGGGGCCTGTTGAGTGGTGGGGGTCTGGAGGAGGAATAGCATTAGGAGAAATACCTAATGTAGATGACAGGTTTATGGGTGCAGCAAACCACCATGGCACATGTATACCTATGTAACAAACTGCACGTTTTGCACGTGAACCCCAGAACTTAAAGCATAATAAAGAAACGTTCTCACAGACATTAGGCATTTTATTTATATTTAATACTTAATATTTTGAATGATAGTTTAAAAAAATAAAAATATTTTATGAATTGATACTTAATTCATCAGATCAGTGTCTTCTTCCCTTTTCTTATATTGCCAGAAAGAAAATGAATTCGTTAATAAAATATTAACATAAACCTAAGTTTTTATGAACCTTCAACTTATTTTTCTAACTTACTTGGGAAAATATGTTTTGGTGAAAATAACATAAACAAACAATAAACCGTCCTGCCAATGAAATCCAAAATGAAACAAAAACCCTATTGTGTTTTTACAACCAGTAAGAGCAATACTGTCATTTCGATGTTCCTACCATTAGTCTCACGTAGTGACTAACATACTTGCTGTCTCTATTGATTGACATTTTGAAGATGTTTCATATATGTGAGTCATATGATATGTGAGTCATATGATATGTGGTGTTTTATGCCTGGCTTCTTTTACATATGACAATTTTTGTGCTTCCTCCATGTTGTTATATATTGCAGGAATTTGTTCCTTTTTATTTCTGAATGATATTCCACTGTATGAATGCACCATATTCTGTTTCTCCTATTTTTCAGTTGATGGACATTTGAGTTTTCATTATTTTGGCTACTATAACTAGTGTTGCTATGAATCTTTGTGTACAAGTGCATGTGTGGATATAATAGACTTTTTCTTGAATACTACCTAGTGACTACTTTTTCTTAATTTGTAAAGACCCTAAAATAGATTACATGGCTTCTATAGTTCTTTAATATTTTTCAACTCTTAGCTTCCATTTCCTAATAAAAAATGTGCCCATCAACTTCAAAACAGTTGACATTGCAAGTCAAGATAAAATTGTTCTTAAGAATTCAACTCACATATCAACTTTTTTAAATCTTAGGTTTCCCAACTGATTTTTAATGAGAAGAAATTTTATCAGTAAACAAGATACTTCTGAGAAACAAGAAATATTTTCAGAAAGATCACAGTCAGTCATTTCAGGCTTAAAGTTTTTAGAAAGTATAATTATCTGAAAGTAGTTACAAATAGAGGTTTATTTGTGTGCAAGGAAAATTGCCACTTTCTATTTGTAAATTATGACAAATTTGCATTCTTTTAGAATAAACAATTAGAGAGAGGATGTGTATTTGTCTACTGAGTTGAGGGTTGCAAGTTGAAAATTTAATAAAATTATTTCCCTTCATTGCTTACAGGGTAAATACCTTATTTTAATGTATATTACATATATTTGCAAAGAATTGGCACTTTGTGAAACCTTAGTCATATGTTCTTTTTGCTTTAAAAGGCATGTCTGCCAGGCAGTGATGATAAGTAGTGCTAATAATTTGTAAAAATAATAATCATCATCATCATCCTGATGTGTAAAAACTATAAGAAGAAGAATTTCCCAGTAGTATTTAGCAAAGAACCTTGATTTTTCTCATTATTTACTGCCTTATCTTTCCATTTCTCTAGTTAGGTGCCATTATGAAAAACAATCGTATCTGAATTCTTCACCTCTTCAGGAAGGTATAATCATCAGGAAGAAGTTGACACCCTAATGGTCCTGCTCTGTAAAGTTTTTATGCTGTTTGTAGACTTCCTGTTCTTCAACCTTTTTTTTTTTTTTTTTTTTCACGAAAAGAAGAAAGGGGACTTATTTTTAGTAAATACTCTCCATGTCTCAGGATTATCAAAACAATGCCACCAGTTAGGAAAATGCCCAAGTCAGTCTGGGCTGCTATTACAAAATACCATAGACTGGATGGCTTATAAAAAACACACCTGTCACAGTTTTGGAAGCTGGAAGTCCAAGGTCCAGGTGGTGGCAGATTTGGTGTCTGGTGAGGGCCCACTCCCATGTTCATAGATGACCATCTTCTCCCTGTGTCATCACAGGCAAGGGGCAAGGGATCTTTTGGGGGTCTCTTTTGTAAGGACACTTATCTATTAGAGCCCTACTCCTGTGATCTAATTCCCTCCTAAAGCACCCACCTCCTAATGCCATCACATTAGGGATAAGGTTTCAACATATAAATGTAGAGAGAGAGAGAGAAACATTTAGTCTACAGCAACATATACATTTTTTAAAATCTCAGTTCAGAACATTTAAATTAAAAGCTCAAGAATATACATACGTAAGAAGGGAAAAAAATATTTGAGTACATTTCTGCCTAACTCCACAGGCCATGGTTAGATTATATTCATATAGTGGTTTGTAGTGAATACTTAATATTTTGGCATTTTTAAGTTAAAATATTTTTATATCAAGAAAAAAATGAAGTTTCATATTATATCACAATATATTACTTATTGATGTAGCAAATATTTAGTTATAATTCAGAAAAAATTTTAGAATAGATTTAAGCTATAGTTATACTTATCTGATATTTAAGTCAGACAAGTTCACAACAATCATTAGCCTAGACAACATAAAATATTGTTACTTTTTTAACATCTAATTTTATTAAATATCTCCTTTATGTTAGGTTTTGGTAAATAAATATACATAGAAATGAATTTCTGTTGCTGATGTGTTTTAAAGAAAACAAGAAATACCTTTTTCTCTGACATATGGGCTGCTTTTGATTCGAGTAAGAGGAAAATGAGTGAGGATTTCTTAAAAGCCATGGGTATTTTAAAGTTATATGACGATATCTTTCTTTCCACAACTTGTATCTCTCTCTTTAGTGGAAGATAAATTACAGTGTAATTTAGTGGTTTAAGGCGTATCTCAAAAGCTAGACACACCTGGGAAAAAAATATTTTGCCCAACATTATTGTTTGTGACCTCTGGCAAGCTGCTTAATAAAATCCTCAATTTCTCTCTCTCTAAAAATGGAGATAATAATTCTTATCTGATGGAGTTTTAAAGAGAATTAACTCTCATGGAATGATTTCCAATCTCTGTGTGTTTACTGTACTTAGCAGACTACTTACTTTTGTTTTCATTTCTCTTTTAGCTTTGACATTTTTTCACCAGGGAAACAAAAATACTCATTCTGGTTTTGGTTTCATTTTGTTTTACTTTAGGTTTTTTCTTTTTTTGATAAACAGCAGCATTTTTCTAGGCACATTTTCCTTAATTTTCAAATAAGTTATTTTATCCCTCAAACACATATAACTCTAATCTTCTCATTAAACTGAAGAAAGGATTTAATTTTGTTATAGAATAGTTGCTAGTATCTCCATTGTTGCAGAAAGGCAAAAGTCTAGATTGGTGGACAAACGTCTTAGCTATCCCTCTTGTCGGAATGACTCAAGTATAACTCATTATCATCATCACCTTCATCACCATCCTCATCGTTTTAATGTGTAATGAGTTACGATTGAGTAGCGGTCTCACAACATCATTCATTTGATCTGCCAAAAATTCTGGAGTGAAGCAAGGCATCTATTACTGTTGTTATTTCACAGATAAATAAATTCATGCAGAGAGCACTTAAAGTCACTTATAAGTGTAGGTGTGGAAAGTTACTACACTCGAATTTTTATATTTCAAGTTTAGTACTCGGTTTCAATCAAAAATAACATTTAGGAACAAGAAATAGTGTACAGATTTAACAAATGACACTGTGAACACAAAATATCAAATAATCGTTTCCAAACACTGCATATCACACCATAACGAACAGTGATTACCAAGCCAAGAAAACTAAGGTGAACTCTGATTTTCTCAATTAACTTATTTGAGTTTCCAGACTGCAATTCAGGTAGGGGAAACTGAAGCTGAGTCTGGCAGTCTCTGAGCTGAGGAGATGTTGCTGAGTTTCAAGGAAGTGAATAGAATTTGCAGGAAGAATACCTAAGAGGAGAGGCACATGGCAGTAACTCCAGATCTTGTGGGAAGGTCTACCCTGAGTAGGCAGCAGAGTAGTAATCAGCACACGAACTTTAGGAAACCACACCAACCAGGAGAAAGCACTACCCAAAAGCATTAAAAGTAACATTGCCAATCAGAGTACTCACTACTCTTAGATGTTCACATTTCCCTACTTGATCTAAAGAATAAATACAGTCAAAATCCCAACCACCAAATTAAAAAAAAAAAAAATCTTAATAGCTAAAACACCTGTGGAAAATAAAAACAAATTTGAAGGACAAAAATTACCTACAATAAAAGATTATAAACTAAAGTAATAAAAAGTGTGATATGAGCATAAATAGAGACAAACTGATGAAAGGAATAGAATAGGGAGTAGAGAAAAATAGACCTGAGTTTTGACAAAGGTATGAAAGCAAATTAGAGAAAGGATAGTGTTCTCAGTAAAGGACGCAGGAGTAATTGGCTATCCATACGCAAAATAATAAATGTTGATGAGAATGTCACACCATAAAAATAATCCAAAATTGGCCATAAGTCTTGGTGTAAAACCTTAAAATATTCAACTTTTAGAATAACATATAGAGACAATCTTTGTGAACTTACATTAGACAAACATTTGATATATTTCACCCCACAATTTATTTTCAGTCATTTGGCCTTCATGAAAATTAAATGTTTAATAATCATAAGACATTGTTGTAAATACTGAATCTCAAACCACAGACTAGAAAAATATTTTCAAATTACATATCTAATAAAGTTTCTCTCTAGAGCATATGAAGAACTCTCAAAGCACAATAAGGAAACACCCAATTTTATAAAGGGCCAAAAATATGAACAGATCTGTCATCAAAGAACGCATATGGATGGCAAAAACATGTTGATAGTGTTCAGGTTTGGGAACACATGAAAATGGAGAGATGGGTTGCTTTGCATTGGAGAGTATAACTGAAAAGAGCCCTTAGCTTTTCCCTTGAGATCATGAACACGATAAGGATGCCTAGTCTCAACACTTCTGCTCAACACGATACCAGAAATCATAGCTAGAGAAATCAGGCAAGAAAAAGGAAATGATATGTACATAGGAAGGGAAGATGTGAAATTATGTTTACTGATGACATGACTTCATATACAAAATTCCTAAAAATCCACCAAAAATGGTTAGAATTAATAAAAACAATTGAGTTTAGCCACAGGTTACAAAATCAACATATCCAATCAATAGTGTTTCTATACATGATGAACTATCCAAAAAGGAAATTAAGAAAACTGTCCCACTTACGAAAGCATCAAAAAGAAACTAGGAATATATCTTACCAAGGATATAAAAGACCTGTACAGTGAACACAATAAAACATCAGTTTAAAAAAATGAAGAAGGCATAAATAAATGGAAAGACATCCTATCTACATGGATTGGAAGAATTAACATTGTTACAATGTCTCTGCTACGCAAATCAATCTACAGATTCAATATGATTTATATGAAAATTACGATGTCCTGTTTCACAGAAATAGAAAAAAAAAAAAATCCTAAAATTCATCTGGAACCAGAAAAGACCCCAAATCATCAAAGCAACCTTGAGCTAGAATAACAAAACTGAAGACATCACACTCCCTAATCTCAAAATATATTCTAAAGTTGTTATAAAGAAAACAGCATGATACTGTCATAAAAATACAAAAGAAAATTAGTACAATTTAGCACAAAAATAAAATCAATTGAAGAAATTGAATCAATTATAAAAAATTTACCCACAAAGAAAATGTCAATCCCTGGTGGTTCCATTGGTGAATTCTATTAAACATTCAAGGAAGAAATAACTTTTTTGTATATACTCTTTCACAAAATTTTCTATTTTGTTGGAATATTCCCCAGCTTGTTTTGTGAGGCTACCAGTATCCTGATACCAAAAACACAAAGACATTGGAAAGATGGGGGAAATAATGTTACATATCAGTGTCCCCTGGGTTTATAGAAGTAAAAATCTGTCATAAGTAAATACAATATATAAAGTGGATAATAAAAACAATAGGATTCTTTTTTTCTAGCAATCTGAGCTTGCTTGACATTAAACCATCATTCAAGCTGACTTCCACATTTAGCCGAGACAAAACAACAGGAACTGTATTTATCCACCAGCCATAGTTAAACTAGGAAATTGTACAGAATATGGCAGATATTGACAAAAGAAGGGACTCTAATCATAGAGGGAAGGAATTAAATGTGGAAAGAACAATAAAAAAGGATTAGGTTGAACAAGCTCTAGAACTCACATGGGACTCCAACCACAGTGGAGGACTTGGTAACATACTGGGTAGAGTCTTTAGAATACATGAGAAGAGTTCCTCAGAGGGATATTTATTGCCTTTCCAAAGACATAAATTCGCCCTAGACTGAAGGCTTCCCTGTACCTACCCCTATGAAAGCTTAAAAACAAGTCTTGAAAGGATCCTCAGTATATTAAATGCATGCCAAAACAAACTCCAGCAGTATAGAAGTAAAACATAAATATAACAACGTAAAATTCTCCAGACCTAGCATTCAATCAAAATTTACAAGACATTCAAAGATGCAGAATCACATAACTCATAGAAAATAGTAAAGTCAGTCCAGACAGAGAGACCCATAAATGGCAGGGATGATACATCAGCAGTGGACAAAAACAAGCAATTAGAAATAGGCTCCATATGTTCAAGAAGCTTGAGAAAAGTACAAGTATGATGAGGAAGCAAATAAAACAAAAGAACTGAATACAACTTTTAGATAAGAAAAAATACAGTAGCAGAAGTGAAAAAACATACTGAGTGCCATGGACAGCAGATCAGATCCTCCCGAAGAAATAACCAGTAAACTAGAAGACATAGCAATAGAAACTATTTAAAGTAAAGCACAAGAAAAAAAGATAAAAAATAACAGGTCACCAGTCACTTGTGGGTCAACTAGCATACAGTCAAATATACACATTATTGAAAGAGAAAAGACAGGGAAAATTTTGAAAACTAATACCATTTTTTCCCAATTTCACTAAAACCATCAATCCAAAATTCCAGAAGCTCACCGAATCCCAAGGAGAATAAGCATAAGAAAAAAAGAATCCAAGGCAATCATAATTATATTGCAGAAAACCCGTGATAAAGAGAAAAACTCTACATGCTTCCATCAAAGACTGGTGGATGATGGTTGTATTACACATTAAATAGAAAAAACAAAATTAAGTGTGAGCAATCACTCATCAGAAACCACAAGCCTTGCAGTCAAGGGTAAAACATTGTAAAAGAAAAGTAACTGCTAAGTTAGAGTTCTTTGCAAATTAACTATCTTTCAAAATGAAAGCGGCCGGGCGCGGTGGCTCAAGCCTGTAATCCCAGCACTTTGGGAGGCCGAGGCGGGCGGATCACAAGGTCAGGAGATCGAGACCATCCTGGCTAACACGGTGAAACCCCGTCTCTACTAAAAAATACATAAAACTAGCCGGGCGAGGTGGCAGCGCCTGTAGTCCCAGCTACTCGGGAGGCTGAGGCAGGAGAATGGCGTGAACCCGGGAGGCAGAGCTTGCAGTGAGCTGAGATCTGGCCAGTGCACTCCAGCTTGGGTGACAGAGCGAGACTCCGTCTCAAAAAACAAAAAACAAAACAAAACAAAACAAAAAAAAAAAGAAAGCAAAATAATGTTTTCAGACCCCCAGAAAACTGCAATAATTAACATATCTGCACTGAAATAGGGGTAAAATAAAGTTCTTCAGACAAGAAGAAAATCATATACACACACAGGCACACATATATCACGGGATGTTTAATATATTCATAAATTTATATCTGTATCTACATATACATATAACATTCTTTTCATTTTCTATATCTTTAGAGGATAAATAAGATTTCGAGCTATTATAGCATGAAGAGATTGGTAAGTATCCTCCATCCATACACACACACACACACACACACTTTATAGCATTTTCAGAAACACCACATTTCAGATTCTGGAAACTGATAAAAGGCAAACTGAGAAGTTTTTATTCAAGAGCTGATAGAGCTTTGGTTAAGAAAAGCGGAAGTCTGGGGGCTTCTTGCCTGGGGATTCTCTCATTTCCCCAAATTTAGTTGAAGAGAATGGTATTTTATCAGGCAGAGCTGGTGACAAAGACCAGAGGAAGCAAAGTTTACTTGAGGTGGTCAGTGAACACCCACAGCAGCATCAGTAAAATTATCAAATTCTGTGAGCAATGCATGGGGAAAACTTGTAGCTCTGCTAGCCTGATTTCCATTTTAGTGGCAACAATGAAGGACAGCCAGAAATTTAACAGGAAGAGCTTGGACATCAGAGAGCCATCAAAGCTCTCCACAAAGCCTTAGCTGCCTGGGAAACAATTTGCATATTGGAGGAGAGAACTGAGAATTTCCAGTGGAAAGTAAAAGCTGAGAAAACTTGGAAAACATGTAATGTGCTCCCCCAACACACACCCACTTCTCTCACACATACACATCCATCTGCAGAGACTGGAAATGTATGGCCTCGTGATGTTCAAGCACAAGCTCTGCCCGAATCATTAGCTCACCACTAAGTTACGCTGACACCGGATCAAACCCTAAGAAGATAGACTAAAAACTAAAAACAAGAATTCAAAAACAACATAGACTTCAGCAACTGTAAACAACATGGAAGACAGAGTCTTAAGTCCAAGTACATTTTTTTTAAAAAAAGTAAAGGGAAAAATTCTGAGCTCAGAAGTGCTGCAATATAATAACTAAAATAACCAGTTCTCAAAGAGAATTACAAAGTGTGCACAGAAACAGAAGGCATAACCAAGGATGCAAAATTAAGAAAAAAAAAAAAGTCAATAGAAATTAACTCAGAATGGACCCAGATGTTGGATTGAGCAGATAATGGTTTAAAGCAACTATACAAATATGTTCAAATAATGAATGAAAAGTATGTTTACATAATTACAAAAAAATATGCAATGACTCAACAAAAAGAGAAAAAAAATAAGAACCTATCAAATCTATGGAAATATTACCATTGAATAGTTTTTAAAAAGTGAAAATTTTACTTGATGAACTCAATAGATTTGAGATGACAGAAGGAAAGATAAATGAACTTGAAGGTAGATCAGGATAAATTATTCAATTTAAAAATCAAAAAAAATGAAAAAATGAATATAGCCTCACAGCTGCATGGTTAAACACCAAGCACATCAGGGAATATCAAGCATACATGTGATAAAGACAGGTGGGAAAAGGGGTAGAAAAAAATTTGAAGAAATAATGGCTGAAAACTTCCCAAGTTAGATGGTAGACATTAACGTACATGTCTAAAAACCCAAGACATTCCAAGCAGCATAAACAGATTCACACACAAGCACAGTCAAACTGCCAAAAGCCAATGACATGATAAAACATTGAAAGCATCAAGACAAAAACTACTTACTGCAAAAAAGGGAACAAAAATATGACT
Organism: Rhinopithecus roxellana; assembly: GCF_007565055.1. Lineage (NCBI taxonomy): Eukaryota > Metazoa > Chordata > Mammalia > Primates > Cercopithecidae > Rhinopithecus > Rhinopithecus roxellana. The sequence continues at coordinate 43,619,691 of NC_044557.1, forward strand.
AATGGCTGACTTTTCATTAGGAATATGATAGGCAGAAATGCTATGGAAAGACAATCAAAGCACTAAGAGAAAAAAACTGCGCACCAAAAACTTCATATCCAGCAAGACCATCCTTCAAAGTGAAAGTGAAACCTGCCTGCTGGCCAAGATGAAGTAATAACAGAATGGATTTACAATCTAATCAACAATCAATTTCAAAGGGATCTAATGTATGAAGTAGTATTTTCAAGACATTGGGCATCAGGGAACAGAGGACAAGGATTCTGCAGAGATTGCAAATGATGCAGATATGCCCTATGATTGCCCCAGCTTAATGTCTGGAGTTAGATTCCAGGCTGTGGCACAGAGAAGAGAAGCCCAGGCAGAACCTGGTGGTATCTCTGGGAGTTCAGGGAGGGTAAGGAATCTGGAGTGTTGAGGGAAAAACCACCAGAGAGGAGCAAGGCACGGGAGAGATACCCAGAGATCTGAAGAGAGTAGTCTTGAGGCTTAAAGTAAGTTCTTATTAGCCCAGGCATCTAAAGAAACTATAGGAAGCCAAGAAAATAATCTCCCAAAAAGATCAAAGGAAACACTCCCCTTAGCTAGCTCATGTAGAGTCAGGAATAATTCCTGCTTCCACAGTCACAGCAGAAAACATAATTCACAGGCCATCAGGAACAGTAATCAGAATGGTTTTTTTCTCAGTAATCAGGCAAAATTAGTCATAAAGCAAATGCTGCTCTGCTGACTCCCAGCAAAGCTTAAAGCAACACCCAAAGTATAAAGAGCTTTCCAAGTAATTTAACTGTATCCTAAGAATAAAGCTAAGCACATTTATAGGAATACTTAAGTATTCAGCACCTCAAAAGGTAAAATGCACAACTGGCATACAAGTTAAAACTACTAGGCACACATAGAAGCCAAAAAACAAATGATAATGAAAAGTCAATAAATTAAAATCAGCTGAGACATGACACATTAATACATTTTTACAACTGTATTCCATGCGTTCAAGAAGCTAGAGGGATGGCTGAACAGGATAAATAGAGACAAGAGATAGTAAACAATCAATCAATCTTCTAGAGATGAAAACTGTAACACTAAGTAGAAAAACACACAGAATGGAATTACAGTTTAGACTGCAGAATGAAAGATTAAGGAACTTGTAAACATTGTAATAAAAGCTTTTTAGTGAAACAGAGAGAAAAGAGACTAAAGAAGGAAAGCATTCATGAGAAATGAGATAACTTAAAGAGCTTAATATATGTTTAATTGGAGTTTCTGAAGGAAAAGAGATAAAAGCGATGGTAGAAATCACATCTGAAGAATTATTAGCTAAATTTTTTCAAATTAGATGAAAACTAGAAACTTTCAGATCTAAGGAGGCCAAGGAACTCCAAACACAAAAAATATGAATAAAACACAATTAAAATCAAATTGCTTTAGAACAGAGATGAAAAGAGTATCTTAGAATCCACCAAGGAAATAAGGCATAGGAGAAAAAACAAAGATGACTTCATATTTCTCCTTAGAAACCACGTAAACAACAAAGGAATATTTTTAATGTGTTGAAAGTAAAAAAAAAAAATCATAGAATTATATATTCAGAATAAAAATTAAAATGAGTGTAATAAAAATTATAAAGTAAAAATTAATCTAGAAAATTATGAGAAAAATAAGTGAAATAAAAGCTGGTTCTTTAGTAGAAGCAGTAAATCAGTAAACCTCCACATAAAACTTATCAGAGAAAACAAAAAATTTTAATTTTAGGAAAGAGAATGACATTACTATATATGTTGCAGATATTTAAAGAACAGTAATAAAATATTACAAAAAATGTTATGACAATAAAATTGAAAACATAGATGGAATGGACTAAATCCTTGAAAGACACAAACTTTCAAAACTCACACAAGAAGAAAAATATGTAAATTGTTCTATCTCTAATAAAGTGAATTGTTAAAAACCTGTTCAGAAAGAAGACTCCATGTCTGTAAATTTCACCAAGCATTCAAAAAGAAATATTAACTCTTACAAAAAAAATTACCAGAGCTAATAAATAGATGCGTTCCTCAAAGTTGCAGGATAAAAGATCAACATATAAAATCAATTTAGTTTTATGTGCTAACAACAAGGAATTAGAAATTAAAATGTAAAAATCAATACAATTTACAATAACATTAAATATTAAATACTCAGGATAAATCTGACAAAAGATTTATATGCTGAAGTCTACAAGACACTGTTGACAGGAATTAAATAATATCTAAATAAATGGAGATACACATCATATTCATGGCTCAAAAACCTCAATGTTGTTAAGATATTGCCTTAGTAAGTACTGGTTACCATAATAAAATACCACAGACCTGATGTCTTAAACAGAAGAGATGTATTACCTCACAGCTTTGGAGGCTTGAAGTGTGACATCAAGGTGACAGCACTGGTTCCTAGAGAGGGCTTTTTACCCTGCCTTACAGACAGCCCCCTTCATGCTGGGTCCGCACATGTAAAGAGAGAAACCATAAGCTATTTGGTATTTTTTGTCCTAAGAAAACTAATCCCATCATGTGGACCTCACCCTCATGACCTTCTCTGTACCTAAGTACCTCCCAAAGGCCCTATCTCCAAATAGCATCACACTGGGAATTAGGGCTTCAATATATAAATTTTGGAGGAACACTGAATATGTCTAGGTCCATAACTGACATGGACTTTTATCAGATATGTAAGTTCAATACAATTGAAATCAAAATCTCAATGGGTTTTGTGTAAAAATTGACTATTGTATAATGAAAGTCACAGTGAAATGCAAACAATATAGAAGAACCAATAAATTATTTTAAAGAAGTAGGACAAAGTTGGAAAATGTACATTTCTGACTTCAAGCATTATAAAACTACAGTAGTAAGACTGGACACTATTCAACTAGGTCAACTGAATAGATCAATGAAAGAGAATAGAGTGTCCAAGTTAGACTGACATATACTCAGCTGCTTTTCAACAAAGGTGCAAAGGCAATAGTCCTTTCAACAAATCCTGGAATTATTGAGTATTCATATGCCAAAAAGAGCTTAGATCTACAAAACATGCAAATAAAAAACTTAAAGGCAGGGCATGGTGGTTGATGCCTGTAATCCCAGCACTTTGAGAGGCCAAGGCGAGAGGATCACTTGAGCTCAGGAGTTCCAGACCAGGCTGACCAACATGGTGAAACTCCATCTGTAATAAAAATAAAAATTAGCCCGGCGTGGTGGTGGGTGCCCAGCTACTTGGGAGGCTGAGGCAGTAGAATCACTTGAACTCAGGAGGTGGAGGTTGCCCTGAGCTGAAATCGCACCACTGCACTCCAGCCTGGGTGACAGCGAGACTGTCTCCAAAAAAAAGAAAAGAAAAGAAAAAAAACCTCAAAATGAATCATAAACTCAGGTGAAACCTAAAAGTGTAACATTCCTTAGAAGAAAGCATGGAAGAATATACTTGTGACTTAGGGGTAAGAATAAATTTCTTACCTGGTTTATAGAAAGCATAAATCATAAAATAAAATATGGGCAACTTTACCAAATTTTAAAAATTTTTCCCCTTAAATGATTCCATTTTGAAGATGAAGGAGCAAGCTACAGAATGGGAAAAAGTACTCTTACAACTCAATGAAACATTGCAGATGACACAGTAAAAACGAGGCAATATTTGAACCAGTACATAAGACATAAGCCACATGAATGATCAATGAGAATGAACACATAAAAATGCTCTCCCATTGTGATTTGTTGGTATACACCAACAAATCTCAAATTCAAAAATGAATAGTTTTTTTGTTATCTCAATGAAGTTGATTTGGAGAGAAATTATGTATCAAAATTTGGCCTAGATTTTCATAGAACAAAATCGAAGATGTCTATCCACAGAGAGAAAGAATCTACAGAAACAAAGACTACAGATTCAGACCCCCTAACACCCCTACAGAGGTTGCATTAGAATTAAAAGATATGAAATATAAGATAATGTTTATATGTATTAAAAAAATAGCTTCAAAAGTAAATTATAAGTAACAAGATAACCAAAATAGTAAAGATCTTAGAAGATACAAGTATAAATACAGTTAGAAGCACAATAGAGAGGTGGAAGAATAGACAAGATGACAGTGGAATTAGTAGCTAAATCAGGAGCAACACAGAATGCAGCACCAGAGAGAAAATGAGACATTAAGAATTTAGATGAGAAGTAAAGAGAATGAAAGGGTACAGGAAAGAGGCCAAACTAAGCTGGATGGGTTATGAAAGTGCCAATGGCATGGGAAGAAGCAAAATTCAAGGCAATAATGACCAAGAAGACAAAAGGAAATACAAAGGAAAATACAGTCTCAAATTGTGCTAAGTTACAGAACACCAAACAAAGCGAAAACACTAAAAGGATTACCTACAAAGGAAGAGCAAAATTACCTACCAGGGAAGGACAATTACCTATGAAGGAAAGGAAACAAAGGGTAGACTGTTCAAGACAAACCCTAGAAACCAGAAAAAAAGTAAAATGATATAGTAAAAGCGTGGAAAGAATTTACTAAGAAGAATCCTAATAATCTTCGCATAGCAGATAAGGGCATCTTTAGGCCAAAAGAAAATTGAGAAAACGTCACTAAAGGAAATTCTAAAGAATGTACATGAGAAAGAAGCAAAGTGCTCCCATAGGAAGAGCTAGACTACAAAGAGAAAAGTCAAGGAAAGAAAATGGGAGGCTGGTGGGATGTTATGACTTTATCTTAATATTTCCCAATTGCTCCCTGTATCGTCTTTATGTTAGTAATTTTAAGAAGCAGAGTTATCTGGAGCCATTTATTATAGGAGCAAATAGGACTGAGCCCACAGTAAGCCCATGGAGCATGGCAGTATCACAGTCCTGCTGCAGGATGGACTGGTATAATCATCATCTAATTGTAAAACGTTGAAAGCACAGGGGCCTCAGAGAACACCCTGAACAGCCTTCTCACTTTTTAGTGAGGAAAGTAAAGGTCATATTATAATTTTTTTTTAAGGTAGAAACATTTGTAATATATTTTAGGAAAATTTCCATCTAAAATGGTTGAGCACCTTCAAAAGGTTGAACACATTAAGGGTAAACTGTCGCAATATGAAAAGTTAACTTGAGTGAAACAGTCCACTGTCTGCTATTTCCATATATGTACAGACATTAATTGCTTCTAATTGTTTAATAGAAAAGTTTGATTTATTGAAAACATTACTTCAAATATATAACATAGGGAAAGAAAATCTTCCATTCTGAAGATGAGCTTACGAAAAGCAAGAAATGGCTTCTTCTTGTCTTTTCACCCTGTCTCTACTGGGTCCCCTACCCAATACGTTGTATATAATAAAAGTTTAATAAATGAACTGAAAGATAATTCACTAAAACTATTTAAAGTTTGCAGACAGGCTCAATAGAATGCAGAAAAATTCAATTCTTTATGATTAAATGTTCTTATTGCTGATGAGTTTAGAAAGAGGAAGGGACCAATAATGAAGATCCAACAGGTATCCAGGGGAATAAGAATCCTCTAATTCCCATCACCCTGGGTACAGGTTGGAGCGATAGGGATCAGTGCAACAAAAGAGGAAAAGAGGAAAAGTGGGGAGAGAGAGAGAGGAGGAGAGGGGAAGACAGAGAGACAGTGAAAGACTCCATGTTCAAAAAGAATAAAGACAATGAGTTTTATGTCATATGCTCTCAAAAAGTGTAAATATTTAGACTATTTTAGGCTGTGATCTATTGTGTCACTGGAGTTTGCCAAACAAAATGAAAAAAGAGAAGAGAAATAGGATGGAGAGAGAGGAGGAAAAAAAAATTTATAAAGTATTTCTTGTTCAAAGTTCCCAGTTAGAAAAGTCACCCTCATACACTGAATGTGTTTGTTACGCACAACAGTGCTGTACATAATAAAAAAGGATTGGCTGCAACCCCTCAATAGAGGGCTAAATAAACTATAGAGATACTGTACAGTTAGAGAATCAAGAAAGCCTTTGTGTCCCTGATAAGGAAACTGAACAAAGCAAGGGGTAGAATAGTAAATATCATGCTGTCATGTATGTATGAAATGGAGAAAAGAGACCATGCCTTGTTTAATCGTTTCGACTTTTAAACATGAATGCACCACATATTTAAAACAGGTCTCTCTCTGTCACACACACACGTTCCTAAAAGTATACTTCCCTGATTATTGCATTTGCTTTGTGTATGTTCCATTCTTCACATTTCAATATGAGTTAGCCCACAGATACAAGAAAACATTACAGTTTTAAGGCTATAGATCTAGTAAGTATCAAACAGAGAACAGTAGGAAAGAAGTGATAACATGGTGAACATTTCCTGCTTGCATTTGTGTGAGGTGCAGTGGTGTATATGAGTCTATACATACATAAAACAGAATTAACATTGTCTCCTGCTCTCCTCCTCTCCGGCCCACCACAGAGAAACTGTCTTTGCTGCCTGATGTGAAAAATATATAGAGGAAATACCTAAGACAGAGACAGACCCAGTTGATTTACTTTGCAAAGAGCACAGAGTTGTTGGAGGAAGGTGTATAATTCATGCGGAAGTTGAAGAGACCAATGAGAAAGAAAGGAACAAACACAGCTTGTTGATCGCATGCAGAGAAATATTTGAAGGATTGCTACCATGATTGCTGTTTTTCTTTTCTTTCTTTTTTGGTTGACAAATCGGTGGTTTAGTATTTCACAATTATTTTCTTTTTAAAATGTGTTATTGCATAGAAACAAACTCGAAGAAGTATATGTATAGATACATGTACACACACATTCACAAAGCACTTTCACATATTTTCTATTTTTATCATTGTAACAAACTTTTAAAAAGCACCCACTTTTAAGAAAACAGGATCAAAGTAGTTAAGTGACTTTTTCATTATACCACAGATAATATTGGGAAAAGACAGAATTAAGTCATTTAATAAATATATATGTTAATATACTTATATATTTGTTATAACATATAAACATATATTACTAATATTCTTTTTATTGTATTATCTATTTAGTAATATATGTATTTATTACTAATATGGTAACACTTTTATTAAATATTAAATATATTTGGTATATTAGTAAAATGGTATACCAAATTGGCCATGCTAAGCAAGCTTTCTGTCCTCATGGTGAGAGGTGACAATTGTGCTAGCAGCCCTCACTCTTGGCACCTCCTCGGCCTCTAGTATCCACTGTGGCGACACTTGAGGAGCCCTTTAGCCCGCCACTGCACTGTGGGAGCCCTTCTCTGGGCTGGCCAAGGCCGGAGCCGCCTCCCTCCGCTTGCGGGGAGGTGTGAGGGGGAAGCATAGGCAGTAACTGGGGCTGCACGCAGCCCTCGCGGGCCACCGCTCAGTCCCGGCAGGCGTGCGCTCCACACTGGGAGCAGCCCACTGGTGCCCACAGCCCAGGGCAGTGAGACACTTAGCACCCCGGCCAGCATCTGTGGTGGGTGCACCAGGTGCCCCAGCAGTGCCAGCCCACCGGTGCTACACTAGAGTTCTCATCAGGCCTCAGTTGCCTTCAGCCCGCCATGCCTGAACACCCAACCCCGCCTTGGGCTCCCGCTTGACCTGAGCCTCCTTGACCCAGCGCTGCCCCCTGCTCTGCAGTGCTGAGTCCCATCAACTGCTCAGGGGCTGAGGAATGTGGATGCATGGCGAGGGACTAGCAGGCAGCTCCGCCTGTGGCCCTCGTGCAGGATCCACTGGGTGAAGCCTGCCAGGCTCCTGAGTTGGAGAGCTTTCATGTCTAGCTAAGGGATTGTAAATGCACCAATCAGCACTCTGTGTCTAGCTCAGGGTTTATAAATACACCAATCAGTGCTCTGTATCTAGCTAAACTAGTGGGGACTTGGAGAACTTTTATGTCTAGTGAGAGGATTGTAAATGCCCCAATCAGCAACCTGTCAAAATGGTCCAATCAGCTCTCTGTAAAGTGGACCAATCAGCTCTCTGTAAAATGGACCAATCAGAAGGATGTGGGTGGGGCCAGATAAGGGAATAAAAGCAGGCTGCCCAATCAGCCAGCAGCAACCCTTTCAGGTTCCCTTCTGCAGTGGTGGAAGCTTTATTCTTTCACTCTTTACAATAAATCTTGCTGCTGCTCACGCTTTGGGTCTAGGCTGCCTTTATGAGCCGTAACACTCACCCGGAAGGTCTGCAGCTTCACTCCTGAAGCCGGAGAGACCACGAACCCACTGGGAAGAATGAACAACTCCAGACGCGCTGCCTTTAAGAGGTGTTAACACTCACTGCAAAGGTCTGCAGCTTCACTCCTGTCAGCGAGACCACAAACCCCCCAGAAGGAAGAAGCTCCAGACACATCTGAATGTCTGAAGGAACAAACTCCGGACATACCATCTTTAAGAACCGTAGCACTCACCGCGAGGGTCTGCGACTTCAATCTTGAAGTCAATGAGACCAAGAACCCACCAATTCCGTACACAACGGGAGAGAGAGCTCACCCTGGGCCAAGTACTTTAGTTTGGTCTGAGAGACGAAGATAAATAGGAATGGTCCCTGCCTTAAAGGAGTTCACATTCTAGCAGAGAAAGACGAGAGTCCGGCCCATCCGTGCTGTGGAAGAAGCATGGGTGGCACAGGAAGGTGCAGGGGCAGGTTGCTCAGTGCTGCCTGATGGCTCTGGCATGACTTTATGGACAAGGTCACTGGAGCTGGCCTGGAAATCATGTAGCGCCCCCTCCACCCCCAGGTAGATGAGACAGATCTGAAGAGTGTCTCTGTCAGAGGACCTTTCCAAATATAAAACACCTGGATGCTTTAAATTGATTGTATGTACCTGTTTAAAAATGAGAAGCGAAAAGAGGACGCTGTTAGGGCAGTGAGGAGGCAATGCAGAGACTGAAAAACACATTTCTCTTTCTCCAAGTCCCATCTCTGACCACGATGACAGTAGCATTCAAAATTCAGTGTGGCTAATGTCATTTGGGGCGCTCTTTCCAGGGACCACACTTAACACAGTGTCTGGGCTGAGGGTGGATGCTCTGTGGCCCATGACAGCAAAAGGGAATGGAGGTAAGTCGGTAGCCCTGGCTTCGCCACCATCCAGCCACTTTACATATGTAGACCTCCATTCCTTGTCAACATTTCCAACGTGAGGGTGTTGCACCTAGCAAATTGCTTCCAAACCTTGATTTTTCTATTTCTGTGTTTGTTTTGTGTATTTACAGTGGAATTGTTAGTGTTGTTCAGAAACTTCGTGTGACAGGAATATATGAATAGCTAATGGTTGAATTATTCTGAAGGGAGTAGGAGAGGGAATTCTAGAACTTCTCACAGCCTCCACTTCCTCCTGAGGCAACACCTGAAGCCCCCAGGAAGGTCCCGGAGCTCTTTTGTGTGGATCTAATGCCCACCCACACCTAATAGAACCAACGCAGCGCTGTGAGGGAAACGTGGAGCGCTGTGGATTTTTCGGCAGTGGGGGTGAGAATGGGTTTAAGAACATGGCAACAGTATATAAGCTCATTGAAATGAGGGTGGTTAGACATTTCCCCATAAACCTGGATGGGATACTATTCAGGCAAAGTGGATGGTGTTCAAAAGTGTAAATGCAAAAATTTTTCCCACAGGACAATACAGCTAGCCCTATAACTGAAATGAAGTAATTCTGCCAGACAGAGTTCTCCATGAGGTCAGGCACTGTGGGTGTTTTGCTCAGCACTGCAGCCGCATTACATAGTACAGCACTTGGCATTTGTAGTTGCTTAATGGCTATCTTTTGAATGAGAAGATGTGATAAAGAAAATTAAAAGCAAGTATATTCAACTAAAATACACAAAAGAGAAACAAAAAGTAGAAAGTCTAAGTTCCTTATATCATACAACCACCCTTCCCAGGTGGGAAGAAATGAGTCCGGGAAGATAATAAACAGTAAGCAAATAAAGCCAGTATACTTCCTACCCAAGAGTCTGTCAGGCTGTTCGAGAGCCTGGGGTGAAAGTAGATTAGACTGTGCCTCCAGAAGTTATCTGAACATATTCCAGGTAAATGCCACAAGAAAAAAGCGCATCGCATGTGCACATCTCAAATTCACATGCATCTCTAAGTGACGGTGCTGATAAACGGTGCTCTGCCCTGTTTCATGCTTTCTCATTGAAAATGATGAATGAGGAAATGAAAGCAGCTGAGACATAGTTGGAATTACTTGGTACCTAAGCCGCATAGTTTAGGATTGGTATTTAGTTTGACCTACAAGGGCAGCCCTGACTATACGTATTCATTAACACTTCTTCAGGGGCTCAGATACAGATCCTAATTTTTTGGAGGTAGTAGGTAAAATTTCATTTGGCTGTTCCTAAAAAAAATGTAAAGACCCTGTGCAAAGGAGAACATGACTTACAACACCCACAACAGGGACACTTGAGATCGTAAAGGGGCTAGGAGATGTATTCATGAGAAATAGTATCGAAATGCAAGGCAAGCTCCCCTAGCAGCTGATGTGATTCATCGCCTGCCGTGGGTATGATTCAGGAAAGAGCTACAGGTGGCAAAAGAGTATTGATGTGCACCGGCAGATGACAAGGCATTGATGCCTAAAAGTTGGGATAAAGCTCACAAATCAATACATTGTGATTCCTTCTCAAATGTGTAATTCTCAAAGGAGAAGAGTTTATGTTGATGATAAAATAACTATTAAAACAGTGAATTATGAGCCATCCACTTCTGATATGCTCATGTTATACTGGCCATGGTTACCATGCAACCAGCAGAGTTGGTGCTCAATAGACATGGATGATTAAGTGAATAAAAACGAATGACTTAAACTGAAGAGAAATTGAAGTGCAATAGGAAGAAATAGTGGAATTAATTTTGAGAGAAATACTAAGCTGCCATCTATTAACAATTAATAGCTATGTTAATGTAAATATCGATTCACTTTTTGTTAACTTTGGAGTTTTAAGACAATTATAATTTAAACCGCTTTCTACCTGTAATCCCATGTCCTTCAAACCAATTAAGTCGCTAGTTGTTTTAAAATCTTACCTGCCTGGCTATCGTTCATTAATTTCTCCATCCATTCACTCATGTGTTCATCCATCCAGGCATGCATTCATTCACAAATACATGCAACTTTATGCCTCTTTGTCTTTCCCTCCCTCTGTCTCTGTATTCCTCCATCTCCTCTCCGACTCCCCTGGAAATGCTGGAAAGCTGACTGCTGCTTTCTCTCTACTTTTCATTCAAAGTAGAAAGTCCTTCACCTTGGCAGACATACACAGACATTTTCCTCTCAAACCAGGACTTTACCTGGGAGACCACATGGCAAGGTTTGCACCGTGGAGAAACTCAGAACTGCCCCTTTGCTTTACATTTTCTTAATCTTCAGAAGAGACTTTTAGACTCTGATACGAGGAACCATTTGAAATATCATGCTACTATTGTAATATATTGTAATTATAATAATTATGACATAAGTAAATCCATAGCCATAGAGAAAAGGAGCCCATACCAAATTGGGGAAGAGAAGGAGAAGAAGAAGAGGGAGGGAGGGAGGGAGTAAGGTTGATTCAAATAAATATGTCAGAATTGTTAGCAAGCAACATGGAAAATGAACGCATTTTCCTTCTCTCACATGTATATGATACTGAGAGGAAGAAAACAATTGGCCATAGTGCTAATAGGAAATGTCTAACACCCATGGCAATTTCCAGCCTATGTTGTAATGATAATATAATTAAGTTGGTCTCCTAAGGGGATTTTCTCCCTGTGCTGTTTTTCACTTTAACTATTAAACTAGTGAGTGTTTCATGTTTACCCTACTTTTCTGGGTTTTGGTATCTGCACACACACTGAGCTTGTAAAATGTCATCATTTCCTGCAGAAAATCACTGCACTAGTCTCACATGCATTCTTAGAAACAAAATAATGCATGTCTAAAGCAACCATTCCCTGATTTAAGCAAAAATAACAAAAGTCTTTCTCTTCTTGGATAATTTTAATTCTTACACATTTTATCTTTGTTATTTGTGGGCTATCAAAATGCCAGTAAGAAAATGCAGATACGTGTTTTACTTCAAAGCGAATGCCTCCTCCCACTCTCAGAAGCAGGAACATTCCTTTGCCACGCCATCAGACTTCCATAGCCAGATGCTTCATTACACAATACAGTCAATGGGCTTTCTGTATAGACTGGAGACATAAATTTGACCTCAGTTGAAAAGCATTGATTGAGCCAGATTTTGTGGACTTTCTTATTCATTCAAATCGATTTATTCAAAGTTTCTTAGGCATCTTTCACAAAGAGAGCACTAGGCTGATGAAGAAACAGGGAGGATGAAGACGTGGCTCCTGTGTTTGAGTACCCTATGTTCTTGTGGGATAAGATCTATAAACCAATAACCTTCCTCCCAGCAAAATATAAGAAATGCTTGAGTATGAAGGGCTGCATGAGAAGCAGAGGTGAGTTAGAGGTTAACTGTCCAAAATCCAGGAATTCTTCCCATAAGAGATATCTGAGGTGTACCTTGGATTCGAGGTAAAATCATTACAGGTGGAGATAACGGAGTGAAGCATTCACATGGAGTTTGCTTTAAGACCAGCAGGAATAGAGGCTGGGAGAAGGAGGAGATGACAAGGTCAGAGAATGAGTTAGAGCCAGGAACAGAAGGAATTTAATGCCAGGAACAGAAGGAATTTAATGCCAGAAAAATCTGTGTAGGCTTTAATAAGTAAGCATTGAAGATTTCTTAGCAAGTGGAAGCAGAGGAGGTTTCTATAGATGTGGGATGAATTTAAATTATATTTAAACCATTGATGTGTCTAATTCATAGACTTATGGGATAAAATTTCAATACTAGAGGGCTATTGTAACTATTAATATGTTATATTTGTAGAGTGATTCATAGTTAAAAATAAATGTTTATGTTGATTGTCTCATATATTCACAATAACCTGTGAAGGAGGTAGCATTATTTCCATTTGTAAATAAAGAAGAAATTGAGTTTTGGTCATGTAGCAACTTTCGTATGTTATAATTAGAAGAAACAGGACCAGAATCCAGGGATCCTAAACCCAAGATCTCTTGTGAAAGCAACAGCTATATAAATTAGATGTCAATAAATGAGGAAGGAAATAAGAGCCTGGAAATAATGGTAAAAGTATAATTTAAATAACATAGGTGCCATTTAAGAACAAATCGATGCTTTTATTTCTGCTCCATTTGAATGCATACTTTCATTTTGAGAAAAAAAGTAGGAGTTAACTTAGAAGAATATAAGAGAAAGATTAACAGGTGAGACCAACCCCAACACCTTGGCCAAATTCAGTGCCATCCTCTCTGAAACGTAACATGAAATCTAGCACATTTAGGTTTTCTAGTTTTATATTATCTATTTTATTATCAGACTATATTGGTGTCTGTCTGAAGACCTTGTTTGCACTACAGATGCCTAAATCTTCAGGGGGATGAACTCTTAGATTCAACATCACAATGCTTTTCACAAAAGCCACTGTACTTACTTGACTAACAAACTTATAGAATTTAGAATCAGAGTGAGTTTTAAAAGAAAACCTCTTTGGAAGAAGCAGAATTTTAAGATGCACCTTCCAATATTCTGCTTCCTGGTGTACACAAACTTTGCCCCAGTCACACTAATCTGGGTGCTGATGTAAAGGGAATATAAAGACATAACTAAGTTCCCAAATCAGTGCTCCTTATAACAGGGAGATTATCTGGGTACTTTTGACCTAACCTCATGAGCCCTTTAAAAGCAGAGGGTTTGCTCCTGCTGGCTGCAGAAAATGTCAGAGAGAGAGACACTCTGGCTGGCCAGGAAGAAATCAAACATGTCATGAGCTATCTATAGGGGCCATGTGGCAAGAACTGCAGGCAGCCTCTCCAAGCCTGGTGTTCCTCAGACAGCAGCCACAAGGAAAATGGGACCCTCAGTCCAACAAGTACAAGGAAATAATTATGTAGACAACCTGTGAGCTTGGAAGAGGGCTCTAAGCACCAGATGAGAAGCACAGCATCCAGGACACCTTGATTTCAGTTCAGCTCTTTGGAACAGAGAATCTAGTCATGTCTTCCCTCGATTTATAATGAGCAGAAACTGTTGAAACAGTAAGTTTGCATCATTTTAAGTAGCTAAGTTTCTGGCAATTCATTATATAGCAATAAAGGAGGAATACCCTCTTTATTTTTTAAGTAACAAAACAGGCCAAGAAAGATGTCATGATTTGATTCGAGGTCATCCAGTCAGCTAGTGACAGTTCTGTAAAACTCCAGTTTCCTGACTCTTGGTACTATGGCTCTGTTCTTCCCTGCTTTGGTGCACGCAGAGGTTTTTTGTGGTCTCACACCCCTTCAAGATAGTTCTTCCCAAACTTGATCTCTGGTGGTGCATACTTTACCTATCCTGCTTCTCCAACCGTAGCCAGAAGTTCTTACCACCCCTCTCCTATTGGACATTGCCCAGGCTCAGAGCTCTCTTCCCTGCCCTATTGTCAAACCCTAACACACCACACAAGGCAGTTTCAGAATTGTGATGTGTCCCCGTCCCCACTGGGAGCACTTTAAGAACCGAAGGCAATGGAGATGGCAAAGTGTTTCAGAGTCAGACAATGGTCCCAGATCCATTCCATCATCAGTTTCCTCTCTCAAACTCCAAAATTGGGTGTCTGACATGCCCCTCCACAGCTCTACAATAACTATTGTTGTAACTTTCTTTTTTCGCTAGTGTTCTCCCTTGAGTTTCAGTTTCTACATGGGCACTCCTGGTATCTGGTATTTTGCTGATAGATTCATTTCCAGGACTGCCACACATAACTTCTATGGCTTTAATTATCCAGCAGCAGTTCATCCTAAGGACACTATATTAACTGAGAAGGGTATGTATCTATACGTATTAACGGTTATTGTTCTTGAGAGCTTCTTTGGAGGTTCTAGCAGGGGACCACAGCTACTCATATACCCTTGATGGAAGACCGGTCACCCTCTATCGGGGATGGTCATCCTCTTCGACCAAGCATGCAGCTTCAGGAGGACACACATGGAGTGGTGAGGGAGGAAGGGGTCCCCCGCCTAGCCAGCCAGATCAGCCAAATCAACCCTGGTGATCAACGGGGTGACAGATGTCACAGCCAGATCGCCCTCACATCCTGTGCTTATAAGTGCCTGTTAGCATGCCAACATAATATTGGTTGAATCAAGAGTTACAACGTATAAAAATTGTTTTGATTATAATGCATTTTTACATTTGCCAAGGACAAATAAAAATATGTATCATTAGATCAAGATTAAAATTACGTCTTTGAAAGTGATAAGGCTAACAGCTATCAGCTACATAAAATACACCCCATGCTGAGAGCCCAAAACAAGTGCTGAAATATAAGTGCAAGTTCCGATGACATTTTGAGACTCCATTGATGTTATTTATGGTTAAAGGTGTAAAAATCAGAAGGTGTCCCATTCCAAGGAATTTTCAATGCTAAAATTGAGATGTTAGGACCTCACATATATCCTTAAATTACCTTAAGAAAGTTGGAACTTTAGTTCCATTATCAATCTAAAAACATCTGCCAGTTGACCTCTAGATGAATTATGAGTCATAGTCACATTTGTAAATATGTACACATAGTTTTTCTTTCAAAGTTGGTAACAATGCAAATTAGCCAATAGAAAGCTAACTAATTTGCTTTTATCAGCACATTTTAAAGAAACAGCTAATCAAAGGGTAGACATTCATTTTCTCTGAACAAAAGTACTTGCTTCATTAAGCAATATGTTGATGGCTGATATGATAAATTCAGATAACAAATACAAATTTTACAAGCACCGATAACAAAAGACATAAAAGAGCATATTGTGAAAAGGGTGATTGCCTCATATAATTTTTGTCACAGTTACTTGAAATATACATGAAAGAGCACTGATGTGGAATAAATTATAACAGTAATCAAACTTTAATTTCTAATATAATACTATGTTTAAATAGGTTTGTCAAAAGACGCAAAAAATACGAGTAGCAAAGTGGAAAGACTAGATAAAATAATTCACTAAATGAGTGAGCAAAGTATTCAAATAACATTTTAATCCTTAAGAAATGTTTTTGTTAAAATAAGATAGGAAATAAGAGATAGATATATTAACTCCCCATTTGAAATGTATATAACTGACTTTGAAGGTATCTTTCTCCATGTATCTACTGCTGCTGGAATAAATTTTGCCTTTTTAGCAAGATATAATAAGCACTTTTCCTCCTGATTTCAGTGAGTATTGTGCAAAAGTTTTGCATCTTACAACAGGAAAAAGTTTAGTGTTAGAAACAGCATTAAGCTGATAAATAAATGAGGAACTTCCAAGCCAAACTTTTAACTTATAGTGGCCTGTTGCCTTTCTTCTTAGTCTTTAATGTCACTGCTGGAACTTAGCTGGCATCCATTATTCCATTTGGTTTCTCAGTTCTGATGTCCCCCAAATCAGTTAGTAGACAATTTGTGGTTAAATTCTTTTAGATTATCTTATTTCTATCATAAAGTGCAAAATATATTTTTGCAAATCTTTCCCAACATCAACAGGGGCAATTATTTGCAGTCTCTAAAGAGTCCCTAGCCCCAAAGCACTTTCTTCATCCAATGCCTCTTATCAAGTCATGTCAAATTGCATTATGGTGTTTAAGAAGGATGCTAAGTTGGCCAGGCCTAGTGACTCATGCCTGTAATCCTAGCACTTTGGGAGGCTGAGGTGGGTGGATCACTTGAGATCAGAAGTTCAAGACCAGCCTGGCCAACATGGTGAAACCCCATCTCTACCAAATAAATGCAAAAAATTAGGCGGGTGTGGTGGTGGGTGCCTGTAGTCCCAGCTACTCAGGAGGCTGAGGTAGGAGAATCACTTGAACCCAGGAGTTGGAGGCTGCAGTGAGCCAAGATTGCGCCACTGCACTCCAGCCTGGGTGTCAGCAAGATCCTGTTTAAAAAAAAGAAAAAATGATGCTGAGTCTCAGTCACCTGAACAAAAAAAATACTTCTGTCCTTCTGTGTTCTTCCAAAGACTTTCAAATCGACTGTGACCTCAGTAGGATAGGAGGTCCCTGATAATAACTAACACCCATAGAGCAGCAGTGCCTTGTGGGGGGAAATGAGTGAGACCCATTGAGGACGTCAGATGCAGTGCCTCAGAAGGTCTTGTGAGGAGCCTCTGCTTAGGCTGGTTTCCAATTTTAGGAGTAAATCTACATCACTAGCAACGCTGTATAACAGGAAATCTATCAGTACTGGGGGCCAGTGTGTTAGACTTTACTACTCAGCGCTACAAATAGCTTCTCCAACAGGAGGCCTCTTCTATGTCAACCATGGAGCTATGTTTTCTTTCCTTTAATTACTCAGAGCATGTTTTCTTCAGTTCTAGTACAATACTAGGAATAAATCTTGATTATGCAAGAGCATCCTGAATCTCCTATTTGAGATTTATAAGTGCAAGATGATTGCTTTAGGAGATGATTTTCCTTTTTCTATTTTTTTTTTTTTGTATTCTACAGAATGCTTAACACTATGCATTACATGCAATTGGGTGCTCAGTCATTATTTGTTAAATAATCTAATACAAGACTCTCACAATTTCTTAAATATTTAGAGTTCAAATGTAGCCATTTGTTATTGCACCTTTAAGTCAGCTTATTCCGGTACTAAGGTATTTTAATCTGTCATAAATAGTTCCCATTTAGGGTATTTTGTTATAATAGTGCCATTATTGGCATGGCCTTTTGATAAACCTATAAATATTATGCATTCTCTGAGATTCCTGTTGGACAATGGAACTGAAATATTGGTAGTTTTTACATATTAGAAAAAATACAATTATTCAAAAGGAAAAAAATAACATTATAAAGAACATGTTTAAAAATGATGCCTATAAAAAAACACCGTAAAAGGGCCCGCATTGCCAAGACAATCCTAAGTCAAAAGGACAAAGCTGGAGGCGTCACGCTACCTGACTTCAAACTATACTACAAGGCTACAGTCACCAAAACAGCATGGTACTGGTACCAAAACAGAGATATAGATCAATGGAACAGAACAGAGTCCTCAGAAATAATACCACACATCTACAACCATCTGATCTTTGACAAACCTGAGAGAAACAAGAAATGGGGAAAGGATTCCCTATTTAATAAATGGTGCTGGGAAAATTGGCTAGCCATAAGTAGAAAGCTGAAACTGGATCCTTTCCTTACCCCTTATACGAAGATTAATTCAAGATGGATTAGAGACTTAAATGTTAGACCTAATACCATAAAAACCCTAGAAGAAAATCTAGGTAGTACCATTCAGGACATAGGCATGGGCAAGGACTTCATGTCTAAAACACCAAAAGCAACGGCAGCAAAAGCCAAAATTGACAAATGGGATCTAATTAAACTAAAGAGCTTTTGCACAGCAAAAGAAACTACCATCAGAGTGAACAGGCAACCTACAGAATGGGAGAAAATTTTTGCAACCTACTCATCTGACAAAGGGCTAATATCCAGAATCTACAAAGAACTCAAACAAATATACGAGAAAAAAACAAACAACCCCATCAAAAAGTGGGGAAAGGATATGAACAGACATTTCTCAAAAGAAGACATTCATACAGCCAACAGACACATGAAAAAATGCTCATCATCACTCGCCATCAGAGAAATGCAAATCAAAACCACAATGAGATACCATCTCACACCAGTTAGAATGGCAATCATTAAGAAGTCAGGAAACAACAGGTGTTGGAGAGGATGTGGAGAAATAGGAACACTTTTACACTGTTGGTGGGATTGTAAACTAGTTCAACCATTATGGAAAACAGTATGGCAATTCCTCAAGGATCTAGAACTAGATGTACCATATGACCCAGCCATCCCACTACTGGGTATATACCCAAAGGATTACAAATTATTCTACTACAAAGACACATGTACACGTATGTTTATTGCGGCACTATTCACAATAGCAAAGACTTGGAATCAACCCAAATGTCCATCTGTGACAGACTGGATTAAGAAAATGTGGCACATATACACCATGGAATACTATGCAGCCATAAAAAAGGATGAGTTTGCGTCCTTTGTAGGGACATGGATGCAGCTGGAAACCATCGTTCTTAGCAAACTATCACAAGAACAGAAAACCAAACACCGCATGTTCTCACTCATAGGTGGGAACTGAACAATGAGATCACTTGGACTCGGGAAGGGGAACATCACGCACTGGGGCCTATCATGGGGAGGGGGGAGGGGGGAGGAGGGAGGGCTTGCATTGGGGAGTTATGCAAGATATAAATGATGAATTGATGGGTGCTGACGAGTTGATGGGTGCAGCACACCAACATGGCATAAGTATACATATGTAACAAACCTGCACGTTATGCACATGTACCCTAGAACTTAAAGTATAATAAAAAAAAAAAAAAAAAAAAAAAAAAAAAAAAAAAAAAAAAAAAAAACACCGTATAGGAAAAAGAAAGGTATCCATGAAGTGGAAACCATACAATCTGATAGCGCATTTGTAAACTGCTTTCTTCCGTTTTCCTTTGTAGTCATGGAGAAGGCATGCTTGGTGACATTGGGTGACAGTTTACCCACTTCCTCTAAGTTTGTTCTTATAATTTTGAATTTCCTACTTCATAGTCTATCCAATGAAATCTACCCAACACCAAGGATGGTACCTTGAGAGATAAATGCTCTAACCAAATATTTACTGGTAGGTATGTATGTATATATGTACGTATGTATTTGAGATGGAGTCTTGATCTCTCACCCAGGCTGGAGTGCAGTGGCATGATCTCGACTCACTGCAACCTCTGCCTCCAAAGTTCAAGCATTCTCTGCCTCAGCCTCCCAAGTAGCTGGGATTACAGGCACCCACCACCACACCTGGCTAAGTTTTGTATTTTTAGTAGAGATGGCGTTTCACCATCTTGGCCAGACTGGTCTTGAACTCCTGACCTCAAGATCCACCCGCCTTGGCCTCCCAAAGTGTTGGGATTACAGGTGTAAGCCACCGCACCCAGCCTTTATTTCAATTTTTATTTTAAGTTCTGGAATACATGTCCAGGATGTGCGGGTTTGTTACAAAGGTAAATGTGTGCCATTGTGATTTGCTGCATCTATCAACGCATCACCCAGGTATTAAGTCCGCATGCACCAGCTATTTTTCCTAATGTTCTACCTCCCCCTACCCCCACCCCTGACAGGCCCCAGTGTGTGTTGTTCCTGTCTCCATGTGTTCTCGTTGTTCAGCTCCCACTTATAAGTGAGAACATGCGGTATTTGACTTTCTGTTCCTGTATTAGTTTGCTGAGGATAATGGCTTCCAGCTCCATCCTGATTTGAATAGACATCCCTAAGTCAGTCCAGATAAACAGAGGTAAAGTTGATTGTAAAATGGATAGAACAATGTCCTTGAAACAGAAAAGGGTTAATAGATTTTCCTTCCCATGAAGTCTGATTTAAGAATCATATTAGTTAGAGGGGGAAAAACAAAACCAACTAGCTTCTAGAATAGATAAATCCATAAAATCTGATAGTCTTAGAACAACAGAATTCTTTCTTTCCCACAGAAAGTTGAAAAGAGATACTCCTGGTTGTCAGGTAGACTTAGAAACTCCTAGGCTCCCCCTACATCATGGCTCTGCCCCCTGCTGGGGTTCAGAGTCCTTGCGTTTTGCCAGTGGGTAAAGAGAGCACACTCATCATGTCCATTTCCCTCTCTAATTTTTTACAATTTTTTTATAGAGACAGGGTTTCACCATGTTGGCCATCATGCTGGTCTTGAACTCCTGATCTCAAGTGATCCACCCACCTCAACCTCCCAAAGTGCTGGGACTGCAGGCATGAGCCACTAGGCCTGGCCAACTTAGCATCTTGGCTAGAAACCAGTCATGTGCTGACCACACTGAAAAAGGAAGGCTGAGATAGGTAGAATAATCATACACCTAGAGAAGAAAGTAAGTAAATGATGTGCATGCTCTTCCTTGTTACATATCTTAGTATCTCTGCCACTGATAGGGTCTAACACGCCTTTTCCAAAGATCTCCAGGAATATGTGAGGATTCGTGTGTGAATGTAGCACAGAAATGATACAGACTCTGTATGAGATAAATATTTCATTTTTAAATTGTCCAACAACTCTTTTCCTCAGACTTCATATATTTTCTTGAAAAATTGATTTTTTGGTAATATTCACAATCGCCTCACGAGAAAAAGTTGCTGTTGCTGTCACTAATCCAGATTTCTCAAAAATGTAATTTTCTGAAGAAATAAGTCAAAGAAATTTTTTCTGTGAACTTCTTTGCTTAAATATATGTTTGTTCCAGCCCCTATGTCAGCTTGCCCTTGTCTTGATGAGCCAGACCTGCTCCAAGCCCTATGCATCCACCTCTCTTTTTGCCCAACACTTTGATACAAGTTATCTTTGTTTTTCTCAAGTTAAGTCAGAATGACTTCCAGTCTGGTTAGATTCTAACTTGCTGCATCATAAAGCTGTCCCCAGCATAATTTAGGAAGCATGGGATCGCTGTATTTGTAACCCAACAGATGTCTAGGAAGTTATACTTCCCCTGGGGTGTGGTGCCATGTGATTTGGAACTCTTGGAAAGTGGTCCAGTGTTTATCATTTCTGCTATCACTTCATCCCAGGGGATTAGAGCAGATGCAGCCAATACCCACTGGGTTTTCTCCTCTCCTGTTCATTCTTTATAGCCTTCCTTAACACTCAATAATTTTTACTAACAAACTACAGTCCCTTGGCAATACAAGTCAAAATAGCACCTTGAATATAACTAATTCTTCCTAAAAAGGTCAAAAGGAGGCATGCGTGACATATTTCCAATATGCTGCACAAGACACAAAAGATGATCTTGCCTTCATTATAGTCAGAATGTTGACAATCCAGAAGTAACACTGCTATGATCTACTAATAATATATTAAATGTGTGTATGCCATCTCACTGCTCAAAATGAGAATTCATAGGAAAGGAAGGAATACGGATTTTTAACAGGGGTAATTAAATTTTGCCATTCTTCTAAATACTAATTATCCTCTAATGTGCTGTTATTTAAATTGATTTGCATTGTACCAAGTGAATTGTCCACCATCTACCTGGAATGCAGCATCTTCTTTATTCTTAAAATCCTCTCACCTTGCTCTTTGCTTAAACACACACACACACACACACACACTCCACAACCCTCCACGATCCAAACTATACAGAACTGACATAAAATTGAGACAAAGGTACAGAAGCCAAAACTCCATACCATAGTCTGTGAGACATAATGCTGTAACCAACAATGATTTGTGATGTGATTTGTACTTGTTGATTTGCCAAGACGAAACAGACTCAATTCAGAAATTAGAATCTGAGTGTAATGAGAACCTGACAAGCCTTTAACTAGAACAGAAGGAAAAATTATTATTATAGGATCATAAAATCAACTCTACCAGTATGAACCATATAGAGGGGTCAAAAATTCTTGGCAATATTCTTCAGTCACAAAACACACAAGATTCATTAGAACAAGAAAAGATATATTTCCTCTTCCTGAGCAGTTGTGAGACTAGCTTTGTTTTGAAGATCTTATGGTCACATACACATACAAAGATTTCCATACTCCTAGGTCATGGTTCTATATAAATAATCATCTGATTCACCTATTAACTGCATAAGCTATTCAAAATTAAAATGTATAGTGTATATTAAACAATATATTTGTTTTGGAACTTTAATGTTTACTACATAGATTTTGAATTTGGAAGTAGTTTTAGGGAAGCTTCCCTTCCTAGAGAATTTTTACTTTCCATAGCACTAAAACGAAGCTGCGAAAGGAAAGGACCTTGTCCAGGTCGTGTATCATGGTCATTCACGTATCACCGGGACCTAGTATAAGACCAGGCACATGGCAGGTGCACAAAAATTTTGTGCCTTTCAATAACTAAGTTTATTGTGGAGGGTGCATTGTTCTTTATTTTCACAAATGTTTCACTTGTAAGCCAGAGAAGATCAACAAGTCAAGCATTGGAGATTGGTTTAACTCTTTTATATTCTGGTAATAATGTGGCATACCAGTTCCAAGGGGAACAAATTGATTCATCAAAAATTAGCATATCAAATTCTTTCCCTCTAGCTCAGCCAAAGGCCAGAAAATGAACTTCATGTTGGTTCCTCACATTTCTAAACATCTTTCTTTACATACTTCTGTATGGTCTGAAAAGACAGTTCACTAGGAAACATTTTTTAAACTGGATGGCTACGAAAGCATCCTGGACTCAACAGTACTATGGTTCCTATCAGGAGGCGTCTTCTCTAATTTCTCCTGCATGGTTTCTAAACATTAAGTCCTGTCTTCAGTCACGTGAATCTGTACAATAAAATGAGTTCAATCATATCAGATCCCTATTTTGATCATATCACTATACAAGGAGTTGCTTTTTCTAAGCTGTGCTAAGAAAGCATAAGTGGCCACCTGCTGTTCAGAGTTTTCTGTCTTTGTCTTCAAAGCTACTCAGAGTGCTTGTGTTTCGTTTTAAGCATCCTTAGGAATAATACAGCAGAAAGATAATTTCACAAAATATCATTTTCTCTATGACTGTCCAAATATTGGATCGATGGGCGTTTATCTGCCATACACTTTCCTAGGTTTCTGCCCGTGTCTCACTGTATCAGGTACTGAGACCTGCAGTGTGGAAAAAAGAGAGATTTGGATGTTGAACTTCCAGAGAACTTCAAGCACCCTCACCATCTTCTGGGGAAAGTGATACTAATGAGATGCCATTTTCTCATAACCTCGTTTTAGGTATCTATGTAGATAAACTAAGACCAAGAGGCTCCCTATGCTGCCCAGCATACTACCTGGAATTCCCATTTCGCGGAAA